>NW_024751005.1:0-6286 GCF_018991925.1 Homarus americanus
CTGGTGTCAGCTGAAAGTGTCCACAGGTTAGGATGTTGGATAAGGTTAGGTCAGGTTCTAATAGGTTCTGTATATTCTTGTTTCCATTTTCGTTTTCAGTGGCATGCAAATAGTATCTCCAGGAATTATGGTTCAGATCCTTAAGGTACTTCTGGTGGTAACTGTCTTCTCCATCTTTACCAATAATATTTGAAAGTGTTTCATCTTAATTAGTTATAATACTCGTACAGTATATTTATTAAAAAAAAAAAAAAGATTGCCATCAAGAATGATATGAATCTGTGATAGTCATCTCGAAGTTTAATGTTTAATTCTTTCACTTCACTATCAGCACCACAGGTGTGGGTGGTATTGAATCATGTTAAATCGTTCTATGTATTTCAACGGGAAATTTAAGGTACAGTATGAGACTGCAGCCCTAAAACATGCATCCAAAATTCCTGGACCCTTAACTGCACATTACAGATCTGTGGCTATGTCAAGAGTTAGAGGCTCCATACCATAAAAAGAATAAAGTATATAATAGTGAGAAAGAGTGTATTACATTCTAACATAAAGGTCAATAATTTTTTTTTGTAAAACTATGTATTTACATATACTGTACAGTATACATAGGCAAAGATGCAATGAGCAACTTATAATCTAAATAACATATACTTCTTAGAAAAACCCTTATTTGCATTATAAAATACTTTATGATTTCCTAACTAGCAAATATGAAATTGAAGACTTTTAATATAAAACATTGCACAGATCAACCCTTGTATTAGCCCCTGTCTTATAGGCAGAAATATTTACGTAAATGTGAATTAATTACATTAGACTTGTACAACTATCACCCCCTGTAACTTTCCACTAGCTATGAGGTTTATGTTCAGAGCACATGACAAGGTGTGTCCACAGGAAGTCACGTCACTTAGTGCTGAGCTAAGGGATAAGTATCTGGCTCCCTGGCCACCTATTGCGGGCAGTGGTTTGATAACCCTGACGAGAGGAAGACATTATTTAGAGCCATTGTTGATGTGCTTCTGTTTTTCCTCGAGGGAGGACGTCGGATATATTTCCGCTCTCCCTCGAGGGTACCCACTCAAGATCACTCTCACATCAATTGGACGTATTTTAGAAGAGCTACTTTAAGATAGCCTCTGTCCTCATTTAACACTCATAGCTACAGTGATTAAGTTACGGTGATAATCGTTTTTGAAAGTGTACGTAGAAAACTTTTATAATAAATACACAAAAGGAACCTATTGGATTAAGTTACTGAAGACCCAATAAACTTTGATCTATATTTTAATGCATCTAGAATATAACGTAACTTGTTTCACAAGTGATTGTTACAAGTGGTGATAACCCAGGAAGGTTGTTACATATATAACAGCTTCACAAGTATTTGTTATACAACAAGTAACAGTCACCCAACAGATGGAGATATTATGTTCTCCCCTTTACTGTGTTATACTGTTACAAAGAAGATATTGTTACATAGTTGGCAAAGCGTAGCTTAAGAGGACCCAGTCTAGGACCAGTCTAAGGTGACCAGTCTACAGTTAGTCAAGTGTACAGCAAGTATACGTGACAATTTTGGTGACAGAAGTTATTTGTCACACTGGAGTTGAGTAACAGTTGAGATAATCTGTTCTCCAGTTACTCCTACTATTATATAAAGAAATTAAACAGTTTTACCCTTAGTAAATGGAAGCAGTAATGCAACTGGCACCGTCTCAGAGTCTTACAATCAATGAAAATGTTAAGTGTGACAGATGGAGTGAAGCAACTGGGTCTGAATCACTCTTATAGGATATTCAACAGACTGTGGCCAGACTATTTAACACCAAATTTTGTAAGGATTAGGGATATGAACCAGCAGGGCACTAGAGGGAGGGAACATTATTATATGGTATACAGTAGTACTGTACTGTACCTGGTGTTTGCAGTCAAGCAAAAACCACTCTCTTCTTCACAGCTATAAAAGACTGAAACAAGATACCAAACTACATAAAAACCAGTAATAGTGTAAAACAATTCATAACTAAAAGTAAAAATTACATAACAGATGAAACTGTTTCTGTATTAACCACAAAATATTATATTGTTGAGGTGATCTGCCAACCTCGGTTAGTCCAAGTTCAATGTAATGATTGTTAAATTTATCAGAAAACTTTCATGATTTATCCTGTAGACGTAGTATTACTGATTAGAGACCGACCCTAAGGAAAGGACCCTACTGTAAATAAGTATCTGATGGCTTTGCCAATTAGTAAGTCTGTGAACCTATCGATTTATCATTAAATCTATATAACTATTTATATCATCTAACCTTACAGAAGTGAAGAACAAGGGACAGACTGATGACAGAGGTTACATCACCACCACCCCCAGATGACTAAGGCTGCATCACTACCAACACCAGATGACAGAAGGCTACATCACCACCTACACCAGATGCCTGGAGGCTACATCACCACCACCACCAGATAACAGAAGGCTATATCACCACCACCAGATGAGAGAAGGCTACATCACCACCACCACCACCACCACCAGATGACAGGAAGCTACATTACCACCACCAACTCCAGATGACTGAGGCTATATCACCACCACCACCAGCATATGACAGGAGGCTACATAATAATAAATAATAATAGTTAACGGTTTATTGAAAAAGTCGGCAGCCCGAAGGCTGAAAATATACAGACAAAAATACTGCCAGACTGGGGTCACTAATTCTAAGGGGAAATACTTAACTCTATTCTTAATTTCTAAGGGTTGTTGCCACCAGACCCCCTCTGGGCAGTATGTAGCTCGTTAGGTAGCGGGCAGAGTGGACTAGGCATTGGGTTAGGTTTTTCATTGACTAAATCGATAAAGGGAAAGAAGGGTGAAACCAAAACATGTCTTAACTAATTTATTCCTTATAAAATATTCTGCAACAAAAAATTCAATTGAGTTGGCCTTCCTCAGAAGAATAACGATGATTTTGGTTACCCTGCTTACAATATCACTCAACACTTCGGACTGCTCCACCTGTATGGAATCTAGCACCTTAGGTCATCATACATAGTAACACCATCTCACCTCCCTGTAGCACCAGCTCACCACACCTGGTATACTCCTTGTAATTTGTAGGTACACATATCAGGCGCCTCGTTCGCACACCGCCCTCGGTGGGTAGAGACGAGGGCTACACCCAGAGGCATACCGGTACTATTTCTACGCCTGGTATTATAGGTCGCTCCAAGTGACGACCGCGGAGGTTCTCAAGCGTTTCCTTATTTGTTCCTACTCATTTGGGGTGGTATGCTGGGAATCCACAGGTTCACAGTGGATTGGCATAGCTGGGAGTAGTCACCACCTGGTGGGGCGCTCACAGGGATAATGGTCGCCGCCCAGCAAGGCACTCCGACCCGATGGGACCTGAGGTGACGGTAGAACGGAGGACACTGAGGGCAGTGCCCCGTCGCTCATCACCGCGTAGGCCTACAGTTTCCAATCTTTAATTTTTACTTTTATTTCTTACGGTTCTCACATGAACACTTTTCTGTATATTGTAACTCATGCCTTATAACACATATTTTAATCCTAAATTACACACTAAGGTAAGGTTCTGGTTTGCTAGTTCGTGGGTAAATTCATTGGATTATAATATCAATGCGGCACACTCGAGGCGGGTACAAAGGACGCTCCCTTAAAACAAAAGTCGAATGAGGCTACGTCACCACCACCACCGGATGACTAAGGCTACATTACCACGACCACCACCACCACCAGATGACTGAGGCTACAATACTACCACCAACACCAGATGACTAAGGCTACATTACCACCACCAACACCAGATGACTGAGGCTACATCACCACCACCACCAGATGGCTGAGGCTACATCACCACCACCAGATGAATGAGGCATCACCACCACCAGATGACTAAGGCTACATCACCACCACCATAACCAGGTGACTGAGGCTACACCACCACCAACAGCAGGTGACAGGAGGCTACACCACCACCACTATCAGATGACCACCACTACCACCACCACCAGATGACTGAGGCTACATTACCACCACCAACACCAGATGACAGGAGTCTACATCACCACCACCACCACCAGATGGCTGAGGCTACATCACCACCACCATAACCAGGTGACTGAGGCTACACCACCACCACCACTACCAGATGAGTGAGGCTACATTACCACCACCATCACCAGGTGACTGAGGCTACACCACCACCACCATAACCAGGTGACTGAGGCTACACCACCACCACCAGATGAATGAGGCATCACCACCACCACCAGCAGATGACTGAGGCATCACCGAGCTGAAGTTGTGTCTACCGGGATATTTACACTAAAGCATCCATTAACATAACATAACCTTGGTTAGGTTCATGGATGCTACAGTGTAAATATCCTGGTAGACACAACTTCAGCTCGGTAGACCACATACTATAGTAGCACCAGCTCTCTAGTCTACAGTAGCACCTGCTCTGGAGACCACATATTACAGTAGGACCAGCTGTGTTAGACCACATACTATAGTAGCACTAGTTCTGTAGACCACACACTACAGTAGCTCCGTTATTTGTTAAAAAATAAGTTTATATATAGCCTATATATATGTATATATATATATATATATATATATATATATATATATATATATATATATATATATATATATATATATATATATAATATATATATATATATATATATATATATATATATATATATATATATATATATATATATATATATATATATACATATATATATATATATATATATATATATATATATATATATATATATATATATATATATATATATATACTGTATATATATATATATACATACTCGCAGAAACATGTGGTGGATAGACTACGTTGTTCATCGTAGTTTCTAGACTAAATAAGTCTACTTTTATGTTCATTATTTTGTCACTCGGTTGAGTCATTTATTTGAACAGATTTAATTTGTATTTGTTTATTTTTGTACATACTGATAAATGTTTTATTGTTTGTTTGTTAATATATTCTGTAATTAAAATTACTGTATGTATTTCATTATATCCGAGAGTAATGAGGTGATCATTTTGGTGGGATCTATTCTTTGGACCTGTTATACAAAGAGAAGTTGAAATTGTGATTTTGTTAGACCCTTAGAGGCCAAGGGTCGTAACAAACACACACACACACACACACATATATATATATATATATATATATATATATATATATATATATATATATATATATATATATATATATATATATATATATATATATATATATATATATATATATATAGCCTATATATACAAAACGGGAAATATCTACTTTTCAGGAAAGTAGATAACATAATTTGTCGAAAATTAGATTGTCATTGAAAAAAAATTATTATAGAAAACGGAAATTTTTTATCATAGAAAATGGGAAATAACTACTTTCCAGGAAAGTTGGTTATCTACTTTCCCGAAAAGTATATAGATTTTCTACTGTTCGGGAAGTAGATTATCGACTTTTCGGGGGAGTAGATTTTCGAAATTTTGGGGAAATATTACCTAATTTTGCGAAGTAGATTATCATAGAAAACGGGAAATTTGTATCATAAAAAATGGGAAATATCTACTTTCCGGGAAAGTTGGTGATCTACTTTCCCGAAAAGTAGATAGATTTTCTACTGTTCGGGAAGTAGATTATCGACTTCGGGGGAGTAGATTTTCGAATTTTTGGGGAAATATTACCTAATTTTGCGAAGTAGATTATCATAGAAAACGGGAAATTTGTATCATAAAAAATGGGAAATATCTACTTTCCGGGAAAGTTGGTTATCTACTTTCCCGAAAAGTAGATAGATTTTCCACTTTTCGGGAAAGTAGATTATCGACTTTTCGGGGAAGTAGATTTTCGAATTTTGGGGGAAATATTACCTAATTTTGCGAAGTAGATTATCATAGAAAACGGAAATTTGTATCATAAAAAATGGGAAATATCTACTTTCCGGGAAAGTTGGTTATCTACTTTCCCGAAGAGTAGATAGATTTTCTACTTTTCGGGAAAGTAGATTATCGACTTTTCGTGGAAGTAGATTTTCGAATTTTGGGGGAAATATTACCTAATTTAGCGAAGTAGATTATCATAGAAAACGGGAAATTTGTATCAAAAATGGGAAATATCTACTTTCCGGGAAAGTTGGTTATCTACTTTCGAAAAGTAGATAGTTTCTCTACTTTTCGGGGTATCGACTTTTCGGGGAAGTAGATTTTCGAA
>NW_024751006.1:0-31975 GCF_018991925.1 Homarus americanus
CCTGACTACAAGATCCTATATCTCTGACTACAAGGTCCTATATCTGACTACAAGCTCCTATATCCCTGACTACAAGGTCCTTTATCCCTGACTACAAGGTCCTATATCCCTGACTACAAGGTCCTATATCCCTGACTACAAGGTCCTATATCCCTGACTACAAGGCCCTATATCCCTAACTACAGGTCCTAGATCCTAAAAGAGGTACTCAGTTCTACAACAAATAGGAGGCCCTTCATCCGCACCTATACAGTCCCTAAACCCCTGTATACGGCCCTAAAATCAATCCCGGTTCTATATCTCTCGTTCCCTGGCTATATACAGTAACCCTGAATCCCTGACCCCACACACAGAGTCCTACATATCCCTGTGTATGCTAACTTAGATCCCTGGGATGTACGGCGCCACGGCCCTGTAACAGCCGCCGTCAGCAGCCACCGAGACTAGCGGAGACCGTCAGGGAGCCAGCCATCACGAGGCTCTGGCCAGGCCACCGTCAACCTTCCTATGACTCCCAATGTTTCCTTCACCTAATTTAAATAACAATCCTACGGAAGTACATTTCTAATATACGTATATTTTTTATAGGTATAGACAACTACCCAAAATATATCCCCCATGAAGATATCATTATAAATGCTTCCATTATATGTTTTTCCCCCATATTGCTTTGGTGTTTGGTTGACACTTCACCTTCAACAGTTTAAAAATGTATTTTATTGAATGAAATAATATTTATGCTGTAAATGCTGCAGACAAGGTGTATAACCCATCATGTCACAAAATGACTAAAAATGCTGAAAATTTTAGTCATTTCGCGAAATCTTAACGACTAAAACCAAACTTAATCTAACATGCCTGAATTTTTTTACAGTCAAATTGTGTACATGTAATACTAATACCTGTTTCAAGTTGTTTAGCGAAATTACTATTATTTTCAGTTATTTCTTGAAATAAATGATTACACAGTTTGATTGTAACATATAAACACATTTCTAACATATATTCCAACTTCTGTATGACCCTAAGATACCGATCAATGGAGAAAAAAAATATTAAGGGAAGCAGAAGAACAAGGTAATAATTATCTCGTCTTCTTGGGGGAAAATCTTCGTTGAAGACGTGAACAGCATGTGTGTGTGTGTGTGTGTGTGTGTGTGTGTGTGTGTGTGTGTGTGTGTGTGTGTGTAAGAATAAAAGAATAAAATCACCATAGTCATTTTCGTCGTCTTCACCATCACTATCATCCTCATCTTCATCACACCATCATCACCATCATTCTTCATCATTATCACCACAACGGTATTGTTGTTATCATCACTCGTATTTCACCCTACACTCGGGTTGGTGTCGAACATCAAAACACCTCCCCCAGCATGTTAAGACCTCGACACCCTACCCCCTCAAGGGTATACACCACTACCTAAAACACCCACCCGAGTATACACAATAGTTAAGGGTCTACAACTACCTAAAACACCCACCCGAGTACACAGATACACTTGCTGATGAATTTGAAGCAAGCAGACAAGTGCAAACAGACACTAGCCAATCCATTGTCATCCAAGATGAGATGTACCAGGTAAAACATGTATATGGAGCAAGTAACAAGATCACTAGATTACAAGATGTTGTACAGAAACTGCTACACTAAGGTTAGGATATAAGTACCCCTGGCAGTATACATGAGAATCTTACAAAATAGAACCTTTTAGGACAGCTCCAAGCACAATGAAAAAGTAATGGCACAGAACTTTATCTCGGATTCAAGATAGCTGATAAAACTAAAGCTGTATCCACATTTCGCATCTAGTACCTAAGCAAACTTATATGAACCGAATTAAAATTTGTACTGGAAATACTCTATATCACTAAACGCCACACTATCAAGACCATTGAATTCTGATAAACACCATTTGTGACCTTTACTCTGTAATCTTTTGTACGCTACAGCTCACTTACAGTACAAGATGAGTATGGGATGCACAATAAACTAGCTGCTGTCCGTGGCAAATTTCAAACACACGTTCAGGTACGCGTGTAATGTCCTCTATCAATGCAATGAAAATAGGCAACGGACCAACAGAGCCTCAGTCAAGACAAAACAAAAGATCCTCATGTCAGTCATAATACCTATTCAGTTCTAAAGTAACCTAACCCAAAAATTAGGGAATCCAGTCCTAATTACTCCCCTTAGTAGGTTCACAGTAGACCTATCTGATCGGACACATTTAGGGAACCTTCTACAGGGATTCGAACCCGTAATTAGCAAGGCCAGGAATTTCACTCAACACTTCTATATCGTGGTTCTGGCTGCCTCATTATCCAAGCTGCCACGAGTTACCTGTTTCTGTTGTTTATATGTATGTCTGTGTCTCAACAGCTAATGTCTTTAAGCATACACTGTGCTCTAAAGTGCGTCCATACACTAGACAACTTCACAAACCTCCATCTAACGGCCTTCCCTTTCCATATAATCCGTTATATGGAGATTCCACTGTACTATCAAAAGTTACAGAAAACGACACTGTACAGCCATTAAACTGACCAAATAGGAGACATTTAAGGTTATTTAGATATTCACTGCTTTCTCCTTGTTGATGTATAATGTATCATTACGCTTTACCAACTAAGGTATTTATACATGTATTCCGGGTTAACAAATACACTAGTCATCAACGATAAAAAATTAAAGAGATAAATCTATTTGGTTTCTCTTGCAGCCTATGGCCCGAAGAGCAAGTGTGAATAGAATAAATTAGGTTCGTCTTCCTTCAAACAATTTAATAATTTCCACATAAATCATCACTTATTTAATGTCAATTGAATCCAAAGTAATACCGAATCCAAAGTAATACCGAATCCAAAGTAATAATTCTCGTTTTCTCTGTTTCAAAGTTCAATCCAACAAAGGTATTTGGTCACGCCATTGTTCTTTATATTTCACTTCAAATAAATACATCAGTTAGATTTCTCATCCTTGGACTTTCAGCTCGGAGAAAACATTTAAGTTTTTTTCTAAAGCCCCAATCAAAGGGATTTTTCAGCACAGGTGTTCGTCTATTAAAAGCCAGCAAAGGTAATTAACTAACAGGTAATCACGTGTTGAAGGCATAGTACCACTATTTAACATATCAACTTAAACATACTGTTAGCTAATTAATTTCTTTCAATCTGAACCTTATGACCAGTTCAAATAATTATACAGGTATATAAAAGTATTCACTTCTTTATAATAATTCATAAATACATCATTGTAATTTATCATGTCAGTAGTTAGTCATTTTCAATAGATATTTCAAGACAAAAATACACTATCACACACACACACACACACACACACACACATGTATAGATATGTACATACCAAGATATGTGAAAACGCCTGACGCCAGGACTCTTGTTCAGGGCCGGCTTTAAGCCTATTTGACCAATTTAATCAAATTGGGCCCCGCGCCGCAAGGGGGCCCCGCACACACGTGTGTTAGTTTTAAACTGTATACGATACAAGGTTGTATGAGCATGAAAATTCTAAAAACCATTTGGAAGCCACATGGCAATTCTGGGAGTTATACCAAAGACATTATAGTTGACAGACTATTGACAAAGAACGTGAACTAACTATTAATAAACATGCAAAGTACTGGCAGCAAGTATTCAAAAGGCTAGTGGCAATAGTGCAGTTTCTTGCTGAGAGAAATCTAGCGTTAAGAGGGACAGAAGAAAAAGTTGGTAATGAGAGTGTACACAATGGAAACTTTTTAGGTTTAGTGGAGCTGTTTGCAAAGTTTGACTCTGTTCTTGAAGAACATTTACGTAAAGTCAAGGCCAACGAAATTCATAATCACTATTTAGGAAAAGATACTCAGAATGAACTACTAGACATTATGGCTACAGCTGTTTTGAATGAGATACTGAATCGCGTAAAAGCAGCTAAGTACTATGCCATAATTTTAGACTGCACACCTGACTTGAGCCACCAGGAGCAAATGTCTCTAACGATCAGGTATGTTTCTGATGGCAACTTGGCTCCTTCAGGTGTTTATGAACATTTCATACAGTTTATGCAGGTTGAAAGTAGCACAGGAGAAAATTTATATAAAACATTATTAAACACACTAGAGGAATTAAAATTGGATGTGAAAGACATTCGAGGCCAAGGTTATGACAACGGTAGCAACATGAAAGGTCACACATCGGGAGTACAAGCACGGCTGTTGCAGGATAATCCAAGAGCCTTCTTTGTACCCTGCGCATGTCACAATTATAACCTGTTACTAGGAGATGTAGCCAAGTGCTGTCCAGATGCTATAACATTTTTTGGGATCTTGCAAAGGATCTACATAATGTTCTCAGCATCAACAAAGAGGTGGGCAGTTTTTAAGAAACATGTACCTGGGTTATCAGTGAAACCCTTGAGCGACACAAGGTGGGAGTGTCGGATTGATAGTGTTAAAGCTATTCGTTATCAGGTTGGAGAAGTATATGATGCACTTGTGGAAACATCAGAGATAACAGATGAGCCCAAGGTAAAAGCAGAGACAGAAGGTTTAGCAAACCAGCTAAAAGACTATAAATTTTTAGTTTCTTTGATATTTTGGCATGATTTACTTTTTAAAGTTAACTATGTTAGCAAGGAACTACAAGGTAAAACAAAGGACATTGATGAAGGCATGGAGTCATTTGAAAAACTATTATCATGGCTAAGAAAATATAGAGAGAGTGGTTTTAATGATGTCCTAATAGGCGCAAATGATTTGGCTGAAGCTGTTGAATTACCACTAGAATTTAGGAAATTTCAAGATAAACGACTACAAAGAAGGAAGAGAATGTTTTCATATGAGGCAAAAGATCAAGCTTTCGATGATCCAAAAGAAGCATATAGAGTTCAGTGCTTTACCTTAGTGCTAGACAAAGCTATTCAATCTCTAGAATCTAGATTTATGCAGCTTAAAAGCCATATAAAATTATTTGGATTTTTAAATAACTTTCAGGGCTTACAAAAGGCAGAAATAAGGAAACACACAGTAGACCTTGAAGCAGCTTTAATTGACACCAAACTAAAACAGAACACTGATGTAGAGGTAGGTACTGTAACAAGTAAAGATGTAGATGGTTATCTGTTGGCTGAAGAACTTGAAGCTCTGAAAACTTTTCTGCCCACCAGTGTCGCCAAGCCCCAAGCCCTGTTTGAATACCTGGTAGTAAACAATCGATTCACTGCATTTCCTAATGTTTTTGTTGCTTTGAGAATTTACTTAACAATGCCCGTAACAGTCGCATCGGGTGAGAGAAGTTTTTCTAAACTAAAACTGATTAAAACATACTTACGGTCAACAATTTCACAAGAAAGACTAAACAATTTGGTGATGCTATCTATAGAAAGTGACATTACCAAAACCCTTGACTTTAAAATGATTTTGAAAGATTTTGCAAATAAAAAAGCCAGAAAAGTGTGTTTCTAAAAGGTCCGTGCATAAACAGTTTGTCTGTAATTGTCTTAACTTGTAATAAAAAATCAAAACTTTTATACTGTTTTTAAACTTTTTGTATATCAAGTAATTAATGCTTTTTGGCTAAGGCGGGCATACTACACGAAATATAAAACATCAATCTTCGACTTTGTAGAGTAGAGGGCCCCACTATCAATTTTCTAATTGGGCCCCGCAATTCCTAGCACCGGCCCTGCTCTTGTTACCATTCATTGTACCATTTATTCACATGTCTGTATTACTACATATTATTATAGCATGTCTGATATCTATGCTTATGTCTAATGCCTATGTTCATTTACTATGTCCCGATGTACTATGTCTGTACCGCGCTAGTCGAGTAATTAGAAGACCTCATTTATTGTCCTAGTAATGTCTAGCAACTCTCCTTGCCTAGCTAGCTAATTTCCCTCAGATCGGCTTCGGCCTGCCTACGACGAGGAGTTCCTTGTGCTGGCTCCTGTTCCTGTCCGGTTGGCTATCACGCCAAGTCTTGTACCACTTGTTGAATATATCTACTGCTCGTGCCCTGGAGTTTCAAGAACCTTGTCTAGGATTACATCCCACCACATGGCGCAGTTTGAGTAGCTCCAACACGACAGTTTACAAGCCTCAAGAGCCGGCCCCGTCTGTTTCCCGCCTCGTGTTTCCCGCCCAGAAGATATACTCCACAGTGCCCCTGGATTTAAAGTGCTTTGTGACCTTGTGAAGTGCAGTGCCTTTCATGTCTCTTTGCTATGTTTCTGCGGCCCTACAGGTAGCAGACACGCCTCCAGCCCAGTTTCCAAGACAGCACTTCCGGCATACATCCTCCATCCACGCAGGCCCGCAAGCCACTGATTGACTCCCTCCCCTCCACTGAGTCATCACCAGCATCTCGCCCGGGCGCGCGGAGGAATACACCGCTGCCAGCCGCCTCCTCTCACTTCACAAATATTACAGTCAGTACTCTTTTACTTGCCCACCGGTTCCTACACTTAAGCAAATCCATTGACGAAAACATAGCACTTCACCTTATTCTCCTTGTCTTCCCCATCGCAACAATACCAAACACGAGATGTCTGACCACGACGATTTGCTGGGAAATTTATATGAGGATTATGAGGAAGACGACGCCTCACAGACCCTCCCACCCCCCCTCACGCCTCACACGCCGGGCGCGCCAAATTCAAAGGATGGGAGCCAGGATATACGTCAGTTAATCCACTTCCTACAAGTTTCCCAAGAGAAGGAAGCCCAAAGACGTCAATTAGAGGAGGAAAAACGACATCAAGAGGAATTGTCAAGACAGTCAGAGGAATCAGCTTACCGTCTTCAACTTCAACAACAACACCAAGCTGATAACCGCAAATTCCTGGACCTATTGGAATTGCTGGCAACGAGGACGACTTCACCAGCTGCCACAACCAATTCGCCAGCTTCAGCCTCTTCATCTATCCTTCAGACAACGCCTCCTCACACGTCACCTATCTCCCCTAGGTATGCCTCAGTGTCTTCTCAACCACCTGTTCCAGTCTCAACTCTCGTCGACCTCTCCGTGCCTCCTCCACCGCCTGCCGTCTCGAGTACACCCCTGCACAGCAAGTCTTCAGTTCCCAGCCCCCCACCTCTTCAATCTGATGCAACATATCAAGTATACCGTCAATGGCGACGTCGTTTCGAAGACTTTGCTGTTATGTCTGACCTCAATCGAATGCCCCCTCATAAACAACTCATCCAATTAAGATCGTGCATTTCCCTCGATGTTCAACGCCTCCTAGAGCACACGCTAGCCATCCCCCCTGACTCCCCCAGGTCAGTGACAGAGGTTTTAAACGCCTTGCAGAGTCATTTCCGTGGCCTCCGCAATGAAGCTTTGCGTCGTAGGGAACTGCTATCCTGCAAACAAGCTTCTGGGGAATCATTCTCAGACTTCTATGCACGACTTAAGGACCTAGCAGCCGAGGTGGACCTATGTACAGGCGATCCTGTAACCTGTGCTGAGATCCAGCTCAAGATGATCTTGCTGATGGGTGTACGTGACGAGGACCTGCTTCAGAAACTCCTCACCCTCGACGCCGCCTCTTCCCTCACCGACTTCGTCACCTGTTGCAGGTCGTATGAGGCCACAAGAGAGGCTGCCTCAGCTATACACTCATCGCCATCTCAAGTCCACGCCGTCTCCACCTACAAGAGGAATCAACGCCAGATGCAGACGACGTCCTCTCCACAGCCCCCGTCACAGTCACCAGTTTCTTCTCCCGAATCCTGCAGAAACTGTCAGCGCCAGCATGGTCCAGGAAAGTGCCCTGCGGCTGATAGTACATGTCGAAACTGTGGGTTTCAAGGCCATTGGCCCCGCACAACTCGATGTCCTGCCAACAAGGCCTCATGCAACGCTTGCAACAAGCAAGGACACTTCGCCAAGTGTTGCAGGTCCACCAAGAAGCCTCCATCTCCAGGTCAAAACGTCTCTTTACAGCCCGACAGAACGTCCACACCACCGTCTCCCAAGAACAACAAAGGATGCCGACGCGTGGATGATGCCTCGAGTGACAGGTCCCCCAAGCCCGTCAATGTTCGTCTGTCCTACGGTACCAACTCTTCCAACCTCCTGATGATACCTGACACGGGCGCGGACATCACGGTGATTGGACCAACACACCTGGACGCCCTCAACATTCCCAGGAGTAGCCTGTCACCCACAGCCATGAACGACGTGCTCACAGCGGACGGGTCCCCGATGTCTCCACCTTTGGGTTGCTTCAAGGCAACACTACAGCTCGGTCCCAAGTCTTGCCTTGCCACAGTCCACGTCCATGAGGGCATCCAAACCCCTCTCTTGTCATGTGGCCATTGTCAGGACTTGGCCATCGTCTCATCCGAGTTCCCAAAGCCCATCCTCGCCGTGACACACCTCAACAGGTGTGCAGAGATACCTGTTTCAGCCATGACCACACCTGCTGCCGCCCGGGAGTTCTTTTTTCGTCAGTTCAGCGACGTCCTTGTCTCCAAGCCCGACCTCCAGAAGACGCCGCTCAAGAAGATGACAGGCCCCCCGATGAGAATCCACCTCAAGCCTGGCGCGACGCCTTTCGCCATCCACACACCCAGGCCTATCCCCTTTGCCATACGGGACAAGGTGAAGGCGGAGCTCGATTCTCTGGTGCAGCAGGGGATCATCAGACACGCCGGTGAGGAGCCCTCCGAGTGGTGCCACCCTATGGTCTTGGCACCCAAGCCTGTAGGTGTTCGCATCACAGTGGACCTCACCCATCTCAACTCGCAGGTCTCCCGTCCCGCCCATCCATCGCCTACGCCCATCCAAGCAGTCCGCAGCGTCACCCCGTCTGCAAAGTTCTTTACCACGGCGGATGCACTACATGGGTACTGGCAAGTCGACCTGGCGGAAGAAGATCGCCACCTCACTACATTCATCACGCCCTACGGCCGCTTCCAACACTGCCGCGGACCCATGGGCTTCGCAGCAACGGGGGATGCGTACTGCCTCCGTGGGGATATGGCTCTGCAGGGTGTCACCAACTGCGTGAAGGTCGTAGATGACATCCTGCTCTTCGACGATGATCTCCCGGCCCACTTGAACCGAGTTCATCTGATGCTCACAAGATGTCGTGCCCATGGTATCACCCTGAACAAAGATAAATTTGTGGTCGCCGCCCCCCAAGTTAACTACTGCGGCTACAACATCTCGCCAGAGGGGATCTCAGCTGATGAGGAGAAGGTCAAGGCCATCAGGGACTTCCCTACTCCAGCGAACCTGACCGACCTTCGCTCATTTATGGGCCTGGTAAATCAGCTGGCCGACTTCTCCCCTAAAATCGCCACATCAGCCCAACCTCTACGCCCCCTCATGAGCCCCAAGCGCTCTTTCCTCTGGACTCCTGACCACGACCTAGCGTTCAGGAATGTTAAGAAGGCGTTGCTGTCACCACCAGTCCTGGCACCCTTCGACCCGTCCTTACCAGTGGTCCTCCAGACCGACGCCTCCCGTCTATACGGCCTCGGATATGCCCTCCTTCAAGACCACGGCCAGGGTAGACTGCGCTTAGTTCAGTGTGGCTCCAGGTTTTTGACGGACACGGAGACCAGATACGCCACCATTGAACTAGAGATGCTGGCAGTCGCCTGGGCTATGGCCAAGTGCCGCCTTTACCTGTTCGGCCTTGGGCATTTCACCCTCATGACGGACCATCGCCCGCTCATACCCATTCTTAATCACTACACGTTGGACGCCATCGAAAATCCTCGCCTCCAACGTCTCAAAGAGAAGACCGCCCCTTACGTCTTTACAGCTGTGTGGCGCGCCGGGAAGCTTCTGTGCATACCAGACGCCCTCTCCCGAGCCCCTGTTAGTCGCCCCACACCTGAAGATGAAGTCGACTGTACCACGGCCGCTGCTCACGTTCGGTCTTTAGTGACACACACAGCCACTTCTCTTGCTGACAAGACGACGACGACGCCCTCCATCGAAGACGATAGGACTCTCCAGGAGCTTCGCATCGCCGCCGCTCAAGACCCGGCATACGTCCAACTCCTCGACTACGTCTCCGCTGGATTCCCCACCAACCGCTACGACATTCACGCCTCCGCCCTCCCCTTCTGGAAGCTAAGGGATAGCCTCTATGCGGACGGAGAGCTGGTGTTGTACGGCCCCAGGATCGTCGTTCCCGCTGCCCTCCGCCGGCGCACCTTATCCCGCCTCCATGACAGCCACCGCGGCGTTGAAGCCACCAGGCGCAGAGCCCGTCAGACCGTCTTCTGGCCTGGTATTGACGCCGATATTAAGAGCACGGTTGAGGCCTGTGAGCCTTGCCAGCAACTCCAGCCCAGCCAGCAACAAGAGCCGTACCTGTGCAATGACCTCCCAAAGCGGCCCTTTGAGTCCGTGTCCGCCGACTTCTTTAATGTGGCCGGAAAGTCTTTCCTGGTGGTCGCCGACAGGCTCTCTGGATGGCCCGTGGTAGTTCCCTGTGGTCGGGACACCACCTCTTCCAGGGTCATCCGGATGTTTTGTTGCTTCTTCCGGGAAGTCGGAGTGCCTCTCCGCCTCCGAACCGACGGTGGGCCCCCGTTCAATAGCCACGAGTTCAAGAGCTTCGCCGAACGCTGGGGCGTCCACCACATCGTCACCTCCCCTCATTACCCGCAGGCGAATGGCCACGCCGAGGCAGCGGTAAAGTCCGTAAAATACCTCATCCTCAAGACAGCACCGACGGGGAACCTGGACTGCGAGGAGTTCGACAGGGGCCTACTGGAACTCCGTAACACCCCTACCCCTGCCGGACGCTCTCCTGCCCAGGTGTTGTATGGCCGCCCCCTTCGTACTTGTGTGCCTGCCCACCCCCAGTCCTTCTTAGATGAATGGCAGATCAAGGCGGACGAGTGTGACCGCCGTGAGGCTGCCCGGATGGCCCAAGTGACAAGCCACTATGACGCCCAAGCCCGCCCCCTTCCCAGGTTGGCCGTCGGCCAGCAAGTACGAATCCAGGACCCGACGTCACACCGCTGGGACAAGGTCGGGGTCGTCATGGGCCGTGGCGAGTCTCGTTCGTACCAAGTCCGCCTCCCCAGTGGTCGTGTGTGGTGGCGAAACAGACGCCACCTCCGCCCAGTGCCATCCTCTAGTGACGAACCTTCCTCCCCGTCCCCTGTGTCCCCTTGCCCAGACCAGGAACGAAGGTCGTCAGTTGATCCTCCCATTGTCCCTCGCCGCTCCCCCCGACTCATGGAAAAAGAGTCCGTAGCCGCTCGAGATTGCACTACGAGCGTAAAGGGGGAGGGAGGTGTATAGATATGTACATACCAAGATATGTGAACACGCCTGACGCCAGGACTCTTGTTACCATTCATTGTACCATTTATTCACATGTCTGTATTACTACATATTATTATAGCATGTCTGATATCTATGCTTATGTCTAATGCCTATGTTCATTTACTATGTCCCGATGTACTATGTCTGTACCGCGCTAGTCGAGTAATTAGAAGACCTCATTTATTGTCCTAGTAATGTCTAGCAACTCTCCTTGCCTAGCTAGCTAGTTTCCCTCAGATCGGCTTCGGCCTGCCTACGACGAGGAGTTCCTTGTGCTGGCTCCTGTTCCTGTACCGGTTGGCTATCACGCCAAGTCTTGTACCACTTGTTGAATATATCTACTGCTCGTGCCCTGGAGTTTCAAGAACCTTGTCTAGGATTACATCCCACCACAACACACACACACACACACACACACACACACACACACACATCACACAATCACACACACACACACACAATCACACACACACACACACACACACACACACACACACACACACACACACACACACACACACACATTATAACAGATAACCAGTGTTCAAGATGACTTTTATCCTCAACAACAACACTACAGATACAATAATAAATCATAGTATATAATAAAGCTTAACCCATAAGAATCCTCTACGAAAATTAGATCAATTATATATACAGATACCAGGCACCTTTTACGCCTCCCGACTAATGCTGAAAAAAATGGAAAATAATATCAAATTTACTAATCGAATCCCTAGCCCTATTTCACAAGAGTTTGGGAAATACTAAACGAGAAATTAAGTGTAAATAAAACATGGAAGAAATATTGGTATTAAAACGACAAAATTAATAGTTAGTACCTACCAACCTTACATGTTACAGCAATGGAACAACTTGCCGGCTTTTATACCTACATATATCAATAGTACAATTTTGTCCATCTTTTTTTTTAAGTAAAAGGAGAATGGAACAACTTTTTCTGTCCTTGTCTTAAAAATCAACACCAATAACATCAGTACTTATCTAACTTCCCTCACTAGAGCTCAGGTTCTCAACTGGCTCAGCCATGTTAATATTGTTATTATTATCCACTCTGTATCTGTGTTTTTCTGGCTAAATAAACTGTTTCAATTCAATTCACTTCTCAAACTTCCCCCATAAGACTTAACTAACACGTAAGCGACACAATACCACTTCAGTCACCTCACAGACTGACTCCATTCTCGGTGTTGAAATTAAACGTTAACCTAAAAATGGATAATTCCTCAGCTGTCTCAGAGATTTACGAAGCTTAGTATATTAAAATCATATAGCCTTGATCCTCAGAGTGATTAAACATCGGTGTCACAAAACTAATATTTAAATAATTCATCGTTTTCTCTATGTTAATCTTTACTGTCAGAGGATAATGTTAAGTTCTCTTGTTTAAAATAGCTTTGAGTAAAATATTCCAGTGTTAAAAAAATCTAATTGGCACTTTCAAATAACAAATTATATGACTTATTATTCTGTAATGTACGTTCTTGTAAATATCATGTGACATATAACATAGCATTGACATAACCGAAAGGCCTTGTAAAAAGTATGAAATGATATCAAACCAAACTAAAAAAAAAAACATTATCTGTAAAACATCTGTAATGGCGAAATACTGTACCCCTGAAAATAATGTCTTTCTTAATTACATACATTACATTCTTAATCAATCCTCTAATTATCTTCTGCCTAAATGAGTGACGCGTTCCTTCATAACTCACAACTACACAACTCACTAAAAAACTAACTTTTTACCTCCCACTAACTATGAGAACATGAAAATTAGAGACAAATAATCATGGCAGTTAACGCATTGCTCCATAACTTACTACTACTACCACTGCTACTATCGCTACCACTACTACTACTACTACTACTACTACTACTACTACCACCACCACCACCACCACCACCACCACCACTACATAACGCTATGATTCTTTTTAAGTGATCGAGACGGTCAAAAGTATCCTCAAATAAACATCATCAGGTATTTAGATATAATTTCTGTTTATTTTTAATTCATCTATCATAAAAAAATAATCTTCGAGTTTAGAAATAATTGTAAGCGAAATATTTTAACCGTCTGGGGTAGAAATGAAGATCAATTTAACAATGCATTGATAAATCTTAAGTTTATAAATAATGTGCGGTTTATTTTCACACTATAGTAGAAATGTAGAAATTATTTATGGTGTTTAATAATATTTATTTAATAATAACAGCATTTAATAATAACAGCATGTCTGTGGCATAAACCTACTTAAAACCCCAGCAGCTTAGAAACACTTGTAGACTCTGTTTATTTACAAGTCACTTTCCATAAGACATTAACACCTATTAACGCCTTGAGAACCGGTTCTAAAATGCCTTGAAAGCTCTATCGTTTACACCCAATACAACACGTAGCTAGACAATGGTTACCTCACATTGTGTGCTGATCTCCGTCGTGCCTTATGTTGATGTGATTTAATAATTATAGACCCCCTACCTACGTCCTAGATTATAGATACAGGCTGGATATACTGTAGTTTCCTATACGACGAGCTATATATTTTACAACTTCCTATCCACAGAACTACCCTTATATAATTTCTTATCCACAAAGCTACACCATATATAATCCCGTATGCACAGAACTAAATACCTTATATAATTCTCTATAAGACGACTTACATCTTAAACAGTATAACTTCCTACCCATGAGAGCTTTAACTTATATAATATCTATACGAAGAGCTATATGGCATAAGATATAATTTAAATGCCAAAGCGACCTTAAACAATTGTACTAATGTAACAACTCTCCCGGGTAATTTGTCCTGGTATTTAATTTTAATTTTGAGGAAAACAGTACTAGAATTATTATTGTCTTATTCAACTGGCATTAGTAAACAACCTGAAATTAGATTCATTTTTTGTGGGTTATATCCGTAGATATACTTTCATACGGATTTATTTTATTATACGATCGTCTCAATATGTATCGGGCAAAAAAAAATCAACTATCGGTTCAATATCATAATGAATATATTTTTATCTGTCAGAGGAAAGTAGCTAAGGGAAGTACTTTAGGCATAAGCTAGGCACAAGTAAGTAATTTGGGCATTTGTACTCGCCACAGGTAAGTACTTGATGCATTAGGTAATTAGCACAGGTGAGTAGTTCTAATATTGTATTTAGGGATTTAGCACAGGTATAAGGTACCAAGCATCACCACCACCTCGAGTACCTGTACCATCCCTCACACCTGACACCCTCAGCTACACCACCTTGATATAATGTTTGTGATGCTTTTAGGTGAAGTTGGGTAATTTACTTAATGAGTTTCATGTAACCACCTTACGAGATTTGATTAAGTTAAAGACCTTTACTTTAACCAACCCAGGGAATTATCGCAATGTCTTCATAGGAATAGACCAGGAATTTCCACCCGAGGTTAGATTAGATTAGGTTAGGTTAGGTTAGCTCTGTTGATCAGTTTAGGTTGGGTTAGTTTTGTTAGTTGACGGTGATTTAAGTTACTTGGCTTAAATTGGTTAGATCCGATTGAATTATGTTTCACAAGTTGATTAAGGTCTGATTGGGTTAGTTTTGTTAGTTTAAGCTCGATAGGTTTGGATTGTGAGAGTATGCTGGTTAAATTTGGTCCAACACTTTCGATACTAAGCGGTGACTCCGGTGTCCGTATAACTAGGACCACCTCGCTACTCTCTCCCTGGGACACGACAACAGTTTAATAAACGTTTAATTCTAATTTTTTTTTCGCTTACGTCAGAAACAGAATAAAATATTATCCATTAAATTGAAATCAGATTTTTTTTTCTTCTCGGTGACATTGCATGACGCACACGTGGATTTCTAAAACTAAGAAGAATTTGGTATTTAGCTGTAGAATTATTTCCCTGGTGTTAAAAGAAGAGCGATGATGTTTATTGTTCTAAGCTAAGCTAAGCTAACCTTATCTGAACTAACCTAATCTGAACTAACCTAAGCTAACCCAAGCTAACCCGAGCTAACCTAAGCTAACCTAACCGCACCACAATGTAACGTAACCTAAGCTAGCAGAACCGAACTTTCACTAACTTAACCTAACCTAACCGTAGTGCAATGTAACGTAACGTAACCTAAAAATAGTATCTAACCTAACCTAAACTAGCGTCCCAAATGTAGCCATAACAAACTTACCTTGACGAAACAAACCTAACCTGATCTACCTTAACCTAAACTAATAAAATCTAACCGATCCAAATATAACCAAACTTAACCTGACCGACTTGAATTTAATCTAATCTAACCTATTATCAATTAACTTGTTCTAGCCTACATAACCCATAATTCTGTTAGGTAAGAGCGATACATATTTACCTTAATGTACACACACACACAGAGTTCAGGATTCAAAATATCTAATATAAACTTTCCACCCAAAGGAGAAAAAATTAAGTGATTTTTCCAGAGAGGATAAATGTTATATTGTTTTCAGGCAGCGTCTGTTACGTTCCTCTTTCATATATACATTTGTTTTTGCATCTATAAATATTTTAAAAATTTTCAATTATTTTTTTTCCTTGTCTTTTTTGGTGTCATTTATTCCCGTTTTCCTTCATTTCAATAACTGTCAATAACTATAAAGAGAGAGAGAGAGAGAGAGAGAGAGAGAGAGAGAGAGAGAGAGAGGTGTTGTAACGCCTGGTGTTGTGGGCGTGACGTCCTGCTACAGCGTCACCATTTGCCCCTCCCGCCTCCTACACAACAAGAAATACTGTAGAGATTTATCGATAACGCTGAAATATACCGTCAGATTCAATTATTCCAGAATAGCGGTACAGAGCTGCAGGAGGGACGAGGATGGTGCGCTTCACACAAAGGGATAGTACTATTGATCCATCAGGATGGCACTACGGGCCTATGAGGATGGCGCCATGTAGACCAAGAGATGGTACTACTGTATTGATCCATCAGGATGGCACTATGATGCTATGAGGATGGCACTATGGCACCATGAGGTTGGCAGTATAAAGCCATGGGGATGGCACTATGACACCATGAGGATGGCACTATGGCACCATGAGGTTGGCAGTATAAAGCCATGGGGATGGCACTATGACACCATGAGGATGGCCATATGGCACCATGAGGATGGCACCATGACACCATGAGGATGTCACTATTTCGCCATGAGGATGGCAGTATGTAGCCATGAAGATAGCACTACAAAGCCGACGTTGGTACTATGAAACCACGAGGTTGGCAGTATGAAGGAACAAAAATGGCACTAAGGAGACGAGGAACATACCGTATACTGTATATTAATGACCAACGCATCTCCTGTCAGTCGTGTAAACAACACACCCTGAAAACACCAGCGAAAATTTTTGCCGCATGAATGACGCTTAAAAATGACACCAACTAAGAACCTCACATTATTTACTACCTTTAATCTCGGCAGCATCTTCCTGTTGGGCAATTTAGTGTGGTACATCATCTAACCCAGTAAAAGACATCTGTCAGCCTCCTGGCCATATATTAAACACGGACTCGAGGACCTTGTACGGAGAAGAGGGTGACGAGTGGGAGAAGGTGTGAGGGGAGAGCGAAGACGAGGAGGAAGGAGGGAAGGAGAGAGGGAGGGAAGGAAGGAAGGGAGTGGCAGATGAGGGGGAAGGTGTGAATAAGAGGGGAGTAAGTGTGCAGGAATGTTGTGCTTTAAATGTGTCATCTGAGAGAGATCTTGAATGAACGCCTCACTCCATTTAATGGACAGCAACACACAGGGTTTACACACACACACACACGTAATACAATACATATTATCACCTGGATTATTACGTCAGTAAGATAATAAATAATCTTAAAATAATAGATGCCAATACGACTCACTTATTAACTACACTGATCTATAGACTAAACAGTAATGGATATGTTCCTATGGCCACCTTATTTAACACAGCCACACACACAATTTGCGTTCTATTTTCGCCCGACTATTATGTCTACACTTTATTATGACGCAAATAACTTTCTTACTCAGGATAATCTAAGATCATTGCCGATTAAGTCAACGAGCGCGATAACTTTTTCACGTGTATGCTTATCAGTAAATATATCATTATTCAAGTGTTAAAATACTGTATTAACATGTTAGAGACAGTTATATGCTCATGGTTATAGAAATAAACGACCGCTGCAGTGAAACAAAAAAGAAAACTTATTAAAATATTCTGGAGAAAAAAGGAATAATAATAATAATAATAATAATAATAATAATAATAATAATAATAATAATAATAATAAGGTAGTAAATATTTCATAGTATTGTAACTATTTTAAACTGAGATTTAAGTAAAACTAAATCTAGAGAAGAACAGGTCGTCTTAGTGTTGACGAATAAACAGAACAAATTAAAGACAGTAAGAACATAGCGAAATAAGACTATTTGAGAGGCATAACTTCAATATAATCTATATTTAAAATAAATTTTATACACTTAACTGAGGAAATCAGTATTTTCTCAGCGACGCCATCAAAATGAAAGCTTCTTCCTATCACCAACAGAGTCCTTTTTCCTGCTAACAAAAGAAAAAAAATTGCTTCATAAAATACTGATGTATGATAGATTTTCTTATTCAGATTCGATGTTTGTTTTTTTGTTAGTAGAAAATACGAAGAGTGTACTGTACAAATGGTCAATAACACACAAGAGTGACTTACAACTGATGAACAAAGACTAGAGCAGGGGTTCTCAACCAGGGGGGAATGCCCCCCAGGGAGGGAATTCAGGTTTTCAGGGGGGGGGGGAAAACTGATTCGGGAGCAAGAGATATGTTCGATGAGAAATCAATCACAGAATTTTGGCCCTTGATGTGCGATTCCTACCCAAAAGTGGCAGAAAGAGCTATCCGTGCATTGCTTCCGTTTGTGTCGACATATCTTTGTGAGTCAGGCTTTTCAACTCTGTTGCAAATTAAAACGAAGCAACGTAGTAGATTAGAGGTAGAAAATGACCTGCGTTGTGCCCTTTCAAGCACTCCTCCGCGTATCCCAGAATTGGCGAAGAAAAAACAATCACAGGTTTCTCATTGACTGTAATCTTCATCTGAATAAAATTAATTACAAATTTACAATATTCTGGTATTCTATTGAACTTTTTGTTTATTGCATTATGCTTCAGTTTGGTCTGTTAAGTAATTCATTATAAATAAAAAAAAACTATTTTACTTTTATTCAAGTTTTATAAATCCATCAACATTTTCAATTGGCATTTAATTTGTAAAACTCCACTATAAAAATAATCCATGTAAAATTGTAAATGTATATGTACTAATATGGAAAAAATAAAGGATTTTCAGTATTATATGCATATTATTTGGAATGCACTTTTTGAGGCAGACAATCTTGGAAAGGAGGGGGGAATGACATTCTGACATGGTGAAAGGGGTGCATGGGGCAAACAAGGTTGAGAACCACTGGACTAGAGGCCCAAGAGTTAAGAATTATGGTACTTGGATTAATCCTTTCTCTCACACACACCAAATGCCTTCAAAACTCACAGCTCTTATAAGGAAAGATTGAAAGAGGAGCATTAAATGGTCAGCTTAAATTAAGGGCTTTCAATATATTTATTATAAGAAGCAAAGGTCAGAATATACTGTTACAAACCCTAACTTATTCATCAAAAACATCATGCTACACATTTGCGACCATATATATGTGTGTTCAGTGTATGTAGGGGTGACGAAGACGACACGTGAGAGTGGTAGGTGGCCCAAGAAGCCTCTGGTGTTAGACCTTGTAAGAGCATCACGACCAGAGGTGACATGAGGACAGAACATGGAGGAGACGGTGAAGGCGGAGAACCTCGAGGTACACTCACCGAATCTGGCGAAAGATCGGCGGCCCTGGAGACGACTGGTTGAAGCGGCCAAGGGTCTCAACAGGCCTATCGAGCCAGTGCAGTAAAGTGAGCGAGAGTGACGTAATAAGTCTACAGGAGTTGAGAAAACAGTGACAATAATGAAACTCTTTAATATATAATTTGTCAGAAATCTTCAGAAAATATAGAAAAAATCAGCTGCCGGGTATACGAGAGTAAGGACATCGTCTTCCCGCCTTCACTTTAACAACACAACAGTGACGTTTGGGTGCACTTCTCAACAATACCATAAAACGTAATATACTGTATACCCTCGATAATGTGTAACTAACTCCTCATTATGTTACTCTGTCAACCTCAAGAGAGAGTATTGCTGTTTACGTCTCTTTGCTCTCTCCCTCATTCCATCAAAATTCTGAAAAAGCAAACCACTATCACCACGACCATCACCATCATCACTAACATTTTACGGCTTTCTCCACGCTAACATGAATCAGCAGCACATACAATATCGTAGTCAGGGTATGGACTCTCACCTGTATCCATGATCTAGCTCAAAGACAGTCGACTTAACCTAACTACCCTAACTTAGTGCTCATAATTCAACACAACTTTCCGTGTCTCTTAACTGTGTATATCCACGCCTGTCTCCTGAAGGTTTATGACCACCAAAAACCACACAGGTAAGAATGATATGGGACCACAAGGATGAAGCTATGGAACCACAAGGATTACGGTATGGAACCACAAGGATGACGCTATGGAACCACAAGGATGACGCTATGGAACCACAAGGATGACGCTATGGAACCACAAGGATGACGCTATGGAACCACAAGGATGACGCTATGGAACCACAAGGATGGATGGAACGGATGACTATGGAACCACAAGGATGATGGAACCACAAGGATGACGCTATGGAACCAAAGGATGACGCTATGGAACCACAAGGATGACGCTATGGAACCACAAGGATGACGCTGGATGGATGACGCTATGGAACCACAAGGATGACGCTATGGAACCACAAGGATGACGCTATGGAACCACAAGGATGACGCTATGGAACCACAAGGATGACGCTATGGAACCACAAGGATGACGCTATGGAACCACAAGGATGACGCTATGGAACCACAAGGATGACGCTATGGAACCACAAGGATGACGCTATGGAACCACATGGATGACGCTATGGAACACAAGGATGACACCATGGAACAACAAAACCCATGACATTCTTTTACCTAACAAAGTAACAAGGGACGTAATTTATACCACATTAACCCACATTACACGACCATTAATCTCAGTAACGTCTTCCTGTCGGGGGCATATAGTGTTGAACATGAGATATGTCAGTAAAAGACATTCCTCAGTGTCGTGGCCACATATTACACAGTGCCTCTACAATACTCAGGCAAGAAGAGGGTGAATTTGAGGGAGATAAGTGGGAGAAGGTGTGAGGGAAGAGCAAAGACGAGGGGGAAAGGAGGGAGGGAAGGCGTGTGTGTGTGAGGGGAGTAAGTATGGAGGAATGTACAGTAAGTGTTGTGTTCCTAACTTAATATGTGGAAGTGTTCTTGAATTAACTTTCTTTCCTTAATTGGACACCGACGTACAAGTTATAAACACATACACAATACTGAACGCAGAACACGGCCATATAACTACCGATATGAAAAGTAACTTCATATACAAGTAACAAGCTATATGAAAAAGTAACTCAGTCTGTCGATCAGAAAATAAGGAACAATAACTTCTAAGATTTACGAGTCATCTCTGGCCACCACCTTAGGGTATATAAATATTCTTCCCTTTAGCACCACAAACTTTACTTACTAATTTATTCCAAGACGCTACCTTAGTTTTAATTTCGTTTACTTAGCAAGATGGTAGATGAGTTTTTGTCAGGTATGTTAAATTAATATAGAATCAGGTAATTTTACTTAGTATAGATTCTCGGTGTTTGTGTTTTACCTGACCATTTCCATGTATTTTCAACAGCTGCATATATAAATACAAATGTTTCCCGTATGCTATTACAGAATCTTACTCACCATACTCGCACATCTAGTTGGCGAGTTAAGTTCACCAGATTCCAAATTTACTGGTAGTGCAAAGAATTTAAATACAAATTGGTTCCTTTAACAAAAATAACTCTACAGAACAGTTAAAGACAAATTTTCCATACTAATGAATATAAGTGTGTTGATGTTAAACAATTCAAAAGCTGGTGTTGACTAACGTTATTAAGGCAGTGAAATAATTGATCAAACTTGTGGGTCTTAACACCGATTGCCGTCATCGACCCGAGAAATCCAAGGAAATAAACTGTAAATAAATTGCCATACAAATCAGGTATATGTAATAGGTAATAAGAATATATTTCTGAACATGAGAGAAACTAACACAAAGGTTGTTACTATTTTTGCTAGCAAGGAAGGCGATTAATATTACTGATAATAGGGGATTAATAGGCGCTTCACACATACGATTTATCAATAATCTCTAAAAGTATTATAATACAAAAAAAAATACCTCCATCTTGGGAAAAACTAACGAAAGTCATTAGAATTCCGTCAAGATTCTTATATGCTATACAAATTAAACACATTAATTAAATGTGGAATACAAAAGGACATCATATCAAGATACTAAAATTTTAAGAAAATAACAAGAAATTCTATATTAATGTTTACTATAAGTTCCGAAAAAATAACCGTAGTCTCGCTGTCATTGGCTCTTCAGAAAACAGTATACTAAAATACAACAAAACAACAGTAATTTCAGTATGCCAGAGAAGAATTATGGTAAGAAATATTGTCACTAATTAATCACCAGATATTGGTTTTAAACTGATATTTAAATAAAATTAAATGTGGACTGAACAATATCCAATATATGTTATACAGATACAAGAAAGGTTCACTAACAAACTCAAGCAATTATAAAAGTTTGAGTTAGTTACTATTTTAAATCTGTTATAAAAATATGATTTCGCCAATTGTCTTCAAATCCACATTTTCTTTGAAAAACAATCATTTTTAATTCCGAATATTGTAGTTCACTTCCCCTTCCCGCAAAAGCCGCCTTGTGTTCAGCATACAGTATTTTAGCGTGTCTCACCGACCTTACTCTCTCCAGTACTATATATTTATGTCAAAATTTGTTTTTATTGACCCGATATACGCGCTTATAGACCTTAGTTGTAAGGTATAGCCACGTGATGAAGAATACCACCTGACTATGTTTGTTTTTCAACTAAGACTCAAAACACCCAGTCAGCACATACAACCAATGTTATGTATTCTTCACATTTAACACTAACTGAGGCATCACAGCCACGAGTAGTGTACCGTACAATACAATAGAAAGCGTCACAAAATTACTGTACTACAAACAATAATCTTTATATATATATAACATTTATCTAATCGTTCAGTAACAATAAACAACAAATTGCAGGGGAAAATATGCAACACTTTGCACATTTATCTCAATTTGTTTCTTTACTTAACACAAAAATCGGCGACGTGTAAGTTCAATAATATTTAGAAGCCTTTGAACATGCAACTTATTCGTGTTATTGTTAATGTGTATGTCAGTGTCAACTCGGGTCTTCATCCATGTCCACTAGTCAGCTCATACACTATACAACAACTATTTAGAGTAAAATAAATATGTTTCCCTTGGTGGTGTATCACAGCATCTAATGTCACTTATGTCACTTTATACCAGAGGTTATGCTGTTATACTTGTATCTGTCTGTCTGTAGGCCAGTCCTTAAGTCCCGATTTTGTGAGCATATTCCTGCAAAGACGGTAATTAAAATCCGGTCGCACTTTACGGATAGGGATTTAAGGCTTCTAATGAAGTATCAATACTACAGGTGAAAAAAATCATCTCGGGTGAATTCTATTAAATAATGTTAGCCATCGACATTTGCATCCGTAACTTAAGATGGCGGGCAAGATACGAAAAAAAACCCTACCAACATAACCTAACTTAACCCAACACAATCTTGTCTAGATTCCCTACTAGTAACTAAAAAGTAACAAATAATGATGTGAAAAGATGTTGGCATTTTGTACCAGAGGAAGGCACCATCACACGAACAAGGAAGGAACAATAATGATTTAAAGACGGTATTATGGAACAGCGAGTCTCAGGACATCCTTGTCCTTAACACTGCAACATGGACATAATTTATATCACAATAATGAAGTCAGAAAGAAACAATAACCCAAATTACACGACCATTAATCTCAGTAACGTCTTCCTGTCGGGGGCATATAGTGTTGAACATGAGATGTCAGTAAAAGACATTCCTCAGTGTCGTGGCCACATATTACAGTGCCTCTACAATAATCAGGCAAGAAGAGGGTGAATTTGAGGGAGATAAGTGGGAGAAGGTGTGAGGGAAGAGCAAAGACGAGGGGGGAAGGAGGGAGGGAAGGCGTGTGTGGGAGGGGAGTAAGTATGGAGGAATGTAAGTGTTGAATAAACTTTCTTTCCTGTAGTAAAGTTGTAATAGATATATATATATACAAAATAGTAAACACATATGACCTTTAAGAACACACCTTGTTCATTATGAGAATTCCAAATTGTCATAATTTAGTCATAATTATTTATATGCTTGTACAATAAAGATTTAACCTACTGACATTCTATATTCAGTATTTTTTTATTCTGTTAGGTTAAATCGGTTCTTCTCCTATAGGGTATTGGAAACCTCTTATGAGTCAACAAGTGACACATGGTAAATACTTTCTATACATTTTCACATTATTCTTAAAATCTGCGATGGAAACAGATGGCGCTGTGGGAGAACATTAATACACAACATATGGCAGCCATTTTGGTTTTCAAAATTCAAACCCGGGAAGACAAAAACGCAGCCCAGGTGACTGTTGAAGTGAGCTGTCTCCCTGTCTATCTGTCAACACATGGCTGGACAGGTAGACGATCTTCAGGAGTGAAGTGCTTCCCCATCTGGAGTACTGTCACCCCATCTGGTCCCCGAGATATGCTAGGGACTGTCAGTTGGTTGAAAATGTTCAAAGGAGGGCCACCAAACTGGTGCCTGCACTTCGGCATCTCAGCTACCCTGAGAGATTGGAGCGCCTGAACTTGCCTAGCTTATACTACAGACGGGCAAGGGGGGACCTAGTTGAGGTTTATAAGCATCTCAGGGGCACTACTCAGTTGAGTGTCCTTACTTGGAGCTGGCGGACGCTCGCCCCACAAGGGGTCACAGCTCAAGATTGAAGAAGCCGCAAGTCCGGAAAACCGTGAGGGCAAACTTTTTCGGAGTGAGGGTTGTAAACTCTTGGAACAATCTACCAGAGAGTGTTGTGACGGCACCGAGTGTGAGCTCTTTCAAGAGAAGACTTGACCAACACTGGAGCGGGTTCAGGTACATTCAGGAGCCGGTGCATGCCCAGTATTTGCCAACAGTGCGTGACAGAGACGTGACCGATCGCCCGGGCGGCTGGCGAGCCGACCTTTTGGTGAAGAATATAAAGGAAAAGAGACGTGACCGATCGCCCAAGCGGCTAACAAGCCGATCAGTGGCGAAGAGGATAAAAGTGAATAAATTTCTTCAATTTTAATTTTGTATGTTGCTCAATCCAAATAGAAGTTCAATTTACATGTTTATTTTAAACGATATACTGCAAAATGTTTTCAGGACTAATTTTGTTTAATAAAGTAAGTCATAAAAACATTTACTTTAATTTCAACACCCTTGTCATAAAACGAAACACTGAAAACATATTTATGTGAATAATAAAATAATAAAAAATAAATTTTAACTTAAGAAAAAACCCAAACTCATTAATTTACTTACACATCTATTCGTTTGTCAAAGACTATCACCTGAGTGGTGTAGTGTTGACCGTCACCGCCGATAAACAGAGATATTATTAGGAGTCATTTATGACCACCTCAACAGGGCATTCTATGCTACTTGCTCAAAATACAACAGTTGCCTTCTCAACATCATTGCCTGGTTCTTAAAATCGCTGTAAACCGTTATTTTTTTATTACTGCAAGGACTCGCTCATCACCTGCACCTATAGTCACCATTTCCAATTTCACCCGGCTCTTAGATTTACAAAATTTATATCATGAAATTTTTTTTTAAGATATCCACTGGTTGAAAATTTTTACATTATTAAAATTTAATAATAAAAATTATATGAGAATCTGGGGGAACTTACACAATTTTTTCTTTCCTTAACAAAAAAAATGTACATTGCAATATAAATAAAATATCAAATTGGTTTCAACTGACAATAAACAAGCTTTTTATTAGAAATTTACAGTAACAATAAAATGAACAGAACCGCGATTTTTTTGTAACAATCAACAAGTGGGTACCCAATGAACGTTCACAATAACAGAGTTCTATCATATTATTTTTCGTTGTTGTACTAGGGTATTACTAACCTTGCTACGTTTTCAAAGACCTTCGTTGCTTAAGCACAGTAATCATATTATAACTAACAAATTTTACACAGTTAGACAAATATTAAACACAAATAATAAGTATCATCTCACAGAATCCACATATAGACATCACACTTCTTATGACGATGCTAACTCACGCTAAGGATGAAAATAAATAAACCAAAGAACCAAAATTCTACATCTTTATATACGACGACAAGGAAAAAATAATTAAAAGTAGAAATAAATAAATACTTCCCACAATATAGAGCGAACGAACAGGATCTCAAACTGGGACACTTGAAAAAAACATAAAATAAAAAATAAATAATTAAATTAAAACTGGAAAAATTAGAACCGATTCCATAAAATTAAAAGTTCCAAAGCAGAGAAAAATGTTCATCACATCACCTCGAATAACGTTCGCAAAAAAATCACTTGTTATTGGCTAATCACTCAGAGGTTGTCGTCCGCTGGAAACCTAAACTGAAGACCCTAACCTCCGAACTAACTTAGTACATTACAGAAACAACAGGACCAACAACAGTGACTAACAGCAGTGGTGAACAACCACAGGGGTGAACAACCACAGGGGTGAACAACCACAGGGGTGAACAACCACAGGGGTGAACAACCACACAGGGGTGGGGGTGAACAACCACAGGGGTGAACAACCACAGGGGTGAACAACCACAGGGGTGAACAACCACAGGGGTGAACAACCACAGGGGTGAACAACCACAGGGGTGAACAACCACAGGAGTGAACAACAACTGGGATGAACAACAACTGGGATGAACAACAACTGGGATGAACAACAACACTGATGAACAACAACTGGGATGAACAACAACACTGATCTCCGAGGCTCCTGGCAGCTAAACAATTTATATTTAGTAAGATCATTTATCCTACTGATAAATTACACGCGAAAATTCAATGTTGTTTACAATTACAATAGAATGACTATACGGAAGACATGAGGCTAGTATAAAGGGCACAGTAGTGTAGTACCTGATTAAAATAGCTCCTTGTTTAGTAATATAGCTCGTACGTGATATAATAGCTCGTTGTTTTGTAATATAGCTCGTACGTGATATAATAGCTCGTTGTTTTGTAATATAGCTCGTACGTGATATTATAGCTCGTTGTTTTGTAATATACCTTATATGTAATATTATAGCTCGTTGTTTTGTAATATACCTTATATGTAATATTATAGCTCGTTGTTTTGTAATATACCTTATATGTAATATTATAGCTCGTTGTTTTACGTAATATTATAGCTCGTTGTTATTGTAATATTATAGCTCGTTGTTTTGTAATATACCTTATATGTAATATTATAGCTCGTTGTTTGTAATATAGCTCGTACGTGATATTATAGCTCGTTGTTTTGTAATATACCTTATATGTAATATTATAGCTTCTTGTTTGTAATGATATGGCTTGTATGTAATATTCTAACGCGTTGTTTTGTATTGATTTAGCGCCTATGTTATAATATATCTCCTTGTTTGTAATAACGCTCGTTGCCTGTAATAATATTTCGTTGTTTGTAATAATATAATCCGTTGTTTACAATATACCTCGTTGTTTGAAAGCTTTAAATGATACAGAATAAACAGATTTTGAAATAAATTTTGAAGAATTGGTAATATTGAATAGACTAAAACTAGGAAAGAAAACCACTGTAATTTCTTCATCACGCTCGTTGTCTCTAAACCAAGAATGACAGTTTAATACAGTAATAGCAATGACATCCTATGTGTTATAGTTTTAACTCGATATGTGCTAAATGCACTCATTATGTGCCTAAAACCACGACAGTTTTAAATCACAATCAAATCTCACAGCTTCTCAGGCGGACAATACTATGCTACTAAACCTTGCAAAAATTTCACCATTTAATCCACATTTGTAACGTAATTGACTGCAATATTTACCCATATAACAAAAATTACTGACCAAAATTTATAGATTCCAAAATTTGTATTCCAGATTTTTTATCTATGAATGTCGTAACTTACAAAAGACACGCAAGTCAGTCAGGTAAATAATTAAGTTACAAATCATTAAACGGGTCTAATTATTTTGAAATTATACAACGTAACAACAACAACCATGCCCACTTCACAAGGCATGTATCCCTCTTGACTGTCAATTGCTGACTTTCAATTGCTGATAACTATAGTGCATTTATCAACCTAAAATACGTGCTTCAAGTTGTTAGTTATTAAACTCTCTCTCTCTCTCTCTCTCTCTCTCTCTCTCTCTCTCTCTCTCTCTCTTTCTCTCGTCTATGTACTTTCACCAATACCACCGAAATCAATAATTCCTTCAGAACATTACATTTATTGCTGTATAATTTCTGATGACTTTTTTACTTAACACAAATGCAATCTTTTATATTTTTGGAATACTCAAGAATAAATCTCATTAGTATACTCAAAACCGTATCTGGTACAAATATACCCACTTAAATCCTCAAGAATCAGAATATAACGCCATCTGTTGAGTCCTACAAACACCATTCCATTCAAGATTAAGTTTACCTACATATATTTACAGTCTGTCTACTTATACAAACCTAACAGCTCATAAAGTTAAGACAATACACACAGAGAATTAGTGTTGTGTAAACCAGAAGTAATATGACGGAGCTTAATTTTAACACTAATCTAACACTTTAGCTCAAGACAATACACCCACGTGGGAAGCCTGAGTGTAATATTGTAAACCAGTTGTATAATCGTTAAAAAGGTAATTAAGAACGAACAGCAATACTATGTAATGTATAACTTACATGCAATCATTAAGGTAATTATTTCTTAAAAAAAATAGAGCATCAATACTTTTACAATCCATAAAATAATTACAATATTTTAAGAAAGTAATTTATATCGAGAGTAATTCTTCAATAACTCATTACCAGCATTGTAATTATTCAATTTAGCTCCCAATAACATTTACAGGCGCCAAGGACACACACTCTTATTATACTGTACATACTTTGTCTCCTGTTGTAATAAAGACAATATTTAGTTACCTCCATGAGATTTTAATATGCACTAATAATAATAGTTACACCAAGTATTCACAGTAACAACATTACCAGGTATTAAAACCTTATTATGACCCGTTGTGGCTGTATATGTCCGTCTGTAAGCATTGTTGTAAGCGCAGAATGGCCAAAGGCGTGGAAAAAATTAATAAAAAAACTATCTTCGATTCTGGATAAAATAAAACATATCTCCATTACCAAAGTTAAACTCAGCAAACGGAAAATGAACTCATGTTAAAAGACATCCTGTCAATGTTCGTTTTACTGTGAGGAAACTGTTGTATCTTTAGGAGACAGAATAACAATACAATAAATAACAACCTAAAATATCTCAACCTCATTACAACCTGGATAAATTGTGGCAGTCACGAGTGAGCAACTTGACCTCATGGGCACCTTGGAATGTATGTATATGCTACCTCCAGACGCTTAGTAGGTAGTATGTATGTATGTACATTGTACAGTATATATTACACTGGTCTACAAAAAAATATTTTTTTTTCTGGCATGAAACCTTTTAACTGTTTTTTACTAACTTTAAGGTGCTGAATCCAAATCTGATCTCAGATTTGCTCCATCACGTAACGTGCCAGAATTTACTGAGCTACCAGAGATTGAGGATATAGACCGGAATTCACCTGTTTCTACTGATGAAGATGAAGAGACTGATCTTTTCAAGCCATCTGGTGAAGATTGTGAAAAGCCAACGTTGTTTACTCAGTCAGAATTGAATGATCTGGTCAGAGATCTAAATTTGCCAAAACAGTCTGCTGAATTGTTAGCTTCCAGGCTTCAAGAGAAACGACTCTTAAAACCTGGCACGAGTGTCTCCTTTTATCGCAACAGAGAAGAGCAACTGCGGAAGTACTTTCATTCATATGACCAGCTTGTTTTTTGTAATGATGTAGAAGGACTTCTTCTCTCCATGGGACTACCAGCATATGATAGTAAGGATTGGAGACTTTTTATTGACAGTTCTAAAAGGAGCTTGAAATGTGTTCTTCTTCATAACGGAAACAAGTATGGTTCAATTCCAATCGGACCTTCTGTACAAATTAAAGAAGAGTATGAAAACATTAAGACTGTTCTAGAGAGGTTGCAATACCATGCTCATGAATGGTTAATTTGTGTAGACTTGAAAATGGTAAACTTTCTATTGGGCCAGCAAGGAGGGTACACAAAATACCCCTGTTTTCTGTGCTACTGGGACAGCAGGGCTACAGCAGACCATTGGGTGAAAAAGAATTGGCCACCAAGACATAGTTTGACGCCTGGTGACAAGAATATCATTAACGATCCTCTGGTTGACAGGAAAAACATTGTCCTTCCTCCTCTGCACATAAAACTTGGTATCATGAAGCAATTCGTCAAGGCTCTTGATCATAGTGGAGAGTGTTTCAGATATATATGCTCAACCTTTCCAAGTCTTAGCGACGAGAAGAAAAAGGCAGGGATTTTTGATGGACCTCAAATAAGAACACTACTCAGAGATCCACACTTCCTTGCAACAATGACTGAGGCACAGGCAAGAACTTGGAATGCTTTCTCTAATGTGGTGCGGAACTTCTTAGGGAACAAGAAAGCGGACAACTATCAAGAAATTGTGGAAGAGCTGCTCTTGAGTTTACAAGCACTTGGATGCAGAATGAGTATCAAGGTTCACTACTTACACAGTCACTTGGACGAGTTTCCAGAAAATCTGGGAGAAGTGAGCGAGGAGCAAGGGGAGCGCTTTCATCAAGACATTAAAGTAATGGAAGAACGTTACCAAGGTCGATGGGACTCGAACATGATGGCGGACTACTGCTGGAGTTTGATGAGAGACATTCCAGAAGCTGTACATAAGAGATCGGCCAAAAAGAGGAAGTTTATGTAACTGTAACTTGATCTTAATACTTGCACTATTTCTACCGTACATTAATTGGTTTTTTTCACCCTTCAATGTTACATTTAAATATTAAATGTGCATTAACTTTCCAATTTGATATTAAAAACTTTTGGTTATAGAAAAATCAAATTATAATGCTGAAAAAATTTATGTATACATGTTTAAACCGTCAATTTTGATCCAAAAGTTTACGTTTCCCAGCAAAAGTGCAATATGGTATATCTCAAAAACCTGATGTGATAGACAAAAACCAAAGTCATATTTGGATTCTGCACCACAAATTTACTTAAAATCCGTTTAAAAACCTTGTGCCAGAAAAATTGTGTTGACCGGTGTTATTAATACAACATGTATTCTAGCCACACCCCTTCACCTTCTCTCTTTAATCAGAAGCTCACGCAATAGGTTGTTGCCATCACTGACAGACGGATGGTACTAGTAGAGTATCGCTTGTTTAAAATACCCAAAATGACCTTTTTTTTATTATTTCACGATTTTCACCTTAAGAGTCGTTGAGTTCATGCGTAGAAAAAAACCAAAAAATATATTAAGGCATTCTATAAATTCTATAACTAATTATTTACTAATTTCCTAAAAGCAAACGATTGTCAAAGTTTATCTGTCTTAGTTTATCTATCTATCTAAAGTCATAAGCTATCAGCATCTTTAGAAAACTATAAAACTGTGAGTTGGTGTTTTCTTAATTATTCACTAAAAAATATAAATAGTACTAATCATGGCAACAGTAATCTAGTCTACCTTATACAGGCTTTCAGATCCTCAACTCCTGTAATGTTTTCTCAGTTTTACATGTAGACGAACCTTCAACAGCTGCCGCCCCCCACCCAAAATGACCTTTTTTTTTATTATTTCACGATTTTCACCTTAAGAGTCGTTGAGTTCATGCGTAGAAAAAAAACAAAAAATATATTAAGGCATTCTATAAATTCTATAACTAATTATTTACTAATTTCCTAAAAGCAAACGATTGTCAAAGTTTATCTGTCTTAGTTTATCTATCTATCTAAAGTCATAAGCTATCAGCATCTTTAGAAAACTATAAAACTGTGAGTTGGTGTTTTCTTAATTATTCACTAAAAAATATAAATAGTACTAATCATGGCAACAGTAATCTAGTCTACCTTATACAGGCTTTCAGATCCTCAACTCCTGTAATGTTTTCTCAGTTTTACATGTAGACGAACCTTCAACAGCTGCCGCCCCCCCCCCTCCCACTGATATATATGAATAGTTTCCACCACCGATACATAACCAATATTTCCACTGAGGGATAAAGAATTATATCCACTGACAAATAAAGAGTGTTCATAGATCCTCCTAGTACTCAAGGGGAGTTAAGACC
>NW_024751007.1:0-57363 GCF_018991925.1 Homarus americanus
TACCAGGTACACCTTGACACTCAAGGTACTACTTTGACGCTGCCAGGTACTCCTCCGACACCCCTAGAACACCCTCTGACACTCCCAGGTACACCTCTGACACTCCCAGGCACACCGCTGACAATTCCCAGGTACAATTCCTTGACACTCCCAGGTATACTCGCCGCTGACACTCCCAGGTACACCGCTGACACTCCCACGTACACCGCTGACACTGCTAGGTACGCCTCAGACACTGCCAGGTACACTTCAGACACTTTGTACAGCTCTGTGACACTCCCAGTTACAATTTCTAGAAACTCCTAAGTGCACCTGTGACACTTCCTGGGTGTACTTTCTGACACTCCTAGGCACAATTTCTCTGACACTTGCAGGCCACTGATGACACTGCAAGATACACCTCGACATTCCATGTACACACCTCAGACACTTCCAGGCATACCAGACACTCCCAGGTACAGCTCAGACACTCCCAAAGCTACACCTCCCCTGACACTCCCAGGTACAATTCTGACACTCTCTAGAACACCTCTGACACTCCCAGGCTGCCTCTGACACTCCCAGGTGCCACCCTGACACTCCCAGGTACACGCCAGGCACTCCCAGGTATACTCTCTGACACTTCAGGTACACCCCTGACACTTCCAGGTACACTAATGACAATCTCTAGGTACAATTCTCTGACACTCTTGCTAGGAACACCTCTGACACTCCCAGGTACAACTACCGGGACACTCCCAGGTACACCTTCTGGACACAATTCTCGGTACACTCTCTTGATACGCCCAGGTATACCTCTGACACTCCCAGGAATACCTCTGACACCTCTGCAGGTACAATTCTGGACAATTTGGTGTACACCTTCTGATACGCCTTGTGCATAGCCTTCACACCCCAGGTATACCTCTGACACCCTGGTGCGTTACCTCCTGACTTTCCCAGGCACTGGGATGACAATTCTGCAGGCCACGGATGACACTCCCAGGTACACCGGATGACACTGCAAGATACACCTCTGACATTCCATATGTCTCTGGTGACACTTCCAGGTACACCTCAGACACTCCAGGTACACTTCGTGACACCCCAGGTACACCTCTGACACTCCCAGGTACACCGCTGTAACTCCCAGGTACACCCCCTGACACGCCCAGTTACACCACTGACACTTGTGTACACCTCTGACAATCCCAGGTACACACCTCAGTCAATCCCAGGTGGCCACCTCTGACACTTCCAGGTACACCCCTGACACTTCCAGGCACACCTCTGACACTTGTGCACACCACAATGACACACCTGTGTACACCTCTGACACTTCCAGGTACACCCCTGCTACTCCAGGTACACTCAATGATTCTCCAGGTACACCGCTGACACTCCCAGGTACACCGCTGACACTGCCAGGTACACTCAGACACTCCCAGGTGCACCTGTGACACTCCTGCGTACTCTCTTGACAATTTGTGTTGCCACCTCTGACACTCCCAGGCTACCTCCGACTCTCCCAGGTACACCTCTGACACTCCCAGGTACACTTCTCACACTCCCAGGTACACGCCTGACACTCCCGGTACACCAAGCTGACACCTCCCAGGTACACCTTCTGACACTCCCAGAGACACCTGACACTCCCAGGTACACCTCTGACACTCCCAGGTACACCTCTGATACGCCCTGGTATGCCTCTGACACTCCCAGGCATGGGGCCTCTGACACTCCCAGGTACACCCCCATGACACCTCCCCAGGTACACCGGATGACACTACCAGGTACACCCCTGACACTCCCAGGCACACACCTCTGACACTCCTGTGGCAATGCTGTCACTCCCAGGTACACCCTGACACTCCCAGTTACACCCTGACACTCCCATGTACACCTCTGGACAATCCCAGGTACACCTCTGGCCAATCCCAGGTACACCTCTGGACACTTCCAGGTACACCCTGACACTTCCAGGTACAATTCCTTACACTCCCTGTTCTCCCCTGACACCCCCAGGTACACCCACACTCCCATGTACACCTCTGGACACTCCCAGGTACTACTCTGACACTCCCAGGTACACCTCTGACATTCCTGGTGTACAATTTTCACACTCCCAGTTACACCCTCCGACACTCCCAAAGCTACACCCCTGGACACTCCCAGGTACACCCTTGACATTCCCAGGTACACACCTCTGATACTCCCAGGTACACCTCTGACACTTCCGGGATACACCTCTGACACTCCTGTACACCAATCACACTCCCAAGTACAACTTCTGACACCGCCTGGTACACCTTCTGACACTCCCAGGTACACCAAATGACACTCCCAGGTACACCTCTGACACTTCCAGGTACACCCTCTTACACTCCCAGTACACCTCCTGACACCTCCTGGTACACCTCCTACACTCTCAGGAACACTCTGGGACACTCCCAGGTACACCTCTGACACACCCCAGGCCACCTCTGACACTTGCAGGCACAATTCTCTGACACTCCCATTGCTACCTCCGATACGCCTGTGTATACTCTTGACACCTCTCAGGTATACCTCTGACACTCCTGGTGGTACAATTTCTGACACTACCAGGTACACCTCCTTGACACTCCAAGGTACTACTTTGACGCTGCCAGGTACTCCTCCTAATACCTCTAGGAACACCTCTGACACTCCCAGGTACACTCTCTGACACTCCCAGGTACACTGCTGACACTCCCAGGCTACCTCTGGACACTTCGCAGGTATATACCGCTGACACTCCCAGGTACACCGCTGACACTCCCAGGTACACCGCTGACACTGCCAGGTACGCCTCAGACACCGCTGTGTACACTTCCAGACACTCCCAGGTACAGCCTGTGACACTCCCAGTTACACCTCTCAGAAACTCCCAAGTAATTCCTGTGACACTTCCTAAGTGTACCCCTCTGACACTCCTAGGCACACCTGACACTCCCAGGTACACCAAGTTGACACTTAAAGCTAAGCACCATGGACACTGCCAGATACACCTATGACACTCCAGGTACACCCCTGACACTTGTTACACCTCTTACAAACCAAGGTACACACGTCAGGCACCTCCTGTATACCTCTGGACACTTCAGTACAATTTCTTGACAATCCCAGGAACACCTCTGACACTCCCAGGTACACCTCTGACACTCCCAGGTACACCGCTGACACTCCCAGGTACACCTCTGACACTCCCAGGTACACCTCTGACACTGAGTACCTCTGGCCTCCCAGGCCTCGGCCTCCCAGGTACCTCGGCCTCCAGTGCCTCTGATACGCCGAGGTATACCTCTGACACTCCCAGGTACACCGCTGACACTGCAAGATACACCTCTGACATTCCATGTACACCTCAGACACTTCCAGGTAGACCTCAGACACTCCCAGGTACACCTCAGACACTCCAAGGTACACCTCTGACACTCCCAGGTACACCTCTGACACTCCCACGTACTCCTTTGACGCTCCCAGGTACTCCTCCGACACTCCCAGGAACACCTCTGACACTCCCAGGTACACCTCTGACACTCCCAGGTACACCTCAGACACTGCCAGGTACACCTCAGACACTGCCAGGTACACCTCAGACACTACTAGGTACACCTCAGGCACTCCCAGGTACAGCTCAGACACTCCCAGGTACACCTCAGACACTCCCACGTACACCTCAGGCACTCCCAGGTACACCTCTGACACTTCCAGGTACACCCCTGACACTTCCAGGTACACCTCTGACACTCCCAGGTACACTAATGACACTCCCAGGAACACCACTGACACTCCCTGGTACACCTCTGAGCAATTTCAGGTACACCCTGACACTTCCAGGTACACCTGACACTCCCAGGTGCCTGTGACCTCCAGGTACACCTCCTGACACTCCCTGGTACCTCTGACACTCCCAGTTACACCAATGACACACTCAGGTACACCTCTGTCACTTCCAGGTACACCCCTGACACTTCCAGGTACACCAATGATACTCCCAGGTACACCGCTGACACTCCCAGGTACACCGCTGACACTGCCAGGAACACTTCAGACACTGCCAGGTACACCTCAGACATTCCCAGGTAAAGCTCAGACACTCCCAGTAACACCTCAGACAATCCCAGGTGCACCTGTGACACTCCCAAGTGCACCTCTGACACTCCCAGGCACACCTGTGACACTCCCAGTTACACCCCCGATACTCCCAGGTACACCTCTGGCACTTCCAGATACACCTCCGACACTCCCAGGTACACAAAATAGTCTCTGGTACACTTCTCACTCACCCAGGTACACCTTTGACACTCCCAGGTACACCTCTCATACTCCCAGGTATACGTCTGACACTTCCACATACACCTCTGACACTCCCAGGTACACCAATGATACTACCAGGTACATCTCTGACACTCCCAGGTACACCTCCGATACTCCCAGGTACACCTCCGATACTCCCAGGTACACCTCTGACACTCTCAGGAACACCTCTGACACTCCCAGGTACACCTCTGACACTCCCAGGTACACCCCTGACACTTCCAGTTATACCCCTGACACTCCCAGGTACACCAATGACACTCCCAGGTACACCTCTGACACTCCCTGGTACACCTCTGACTCTCCCAGGTACACCAATGACACACTCAGGTACACCTCTGACACTTCCAGGTACACCCCTGACACTTCCAGGTACACCAATGATACTCCCAGGTACACCGCTGACACTCTCAGGTACACCGCTGACACTGCCAAGTACACCTCAGACACTGCCAGGTACACCTCAGACACTCCCAGGTAAAGCTCAGACATTCCCAGTAACACCTCAGACACTCCCAGGTGCACCTGTGACACTCCCAAGTGCACCTCTGACACTCCAAGGCACACCTCTGACACTCCTAGGTACACCTCCGACACTCCCAGGTACACCTCTGATACTCCCAGGTACACTTCTCACACACCCAGGTACACCTTTGACACTCCCAGGTACACCTCTCATGCTCCCAGGTACACCAATGACACTCCAGGTACACCACTGACACTCCCTGGTACACCTCTGACACTCCCAGGTACACCAATGACACACTCGTGTACACCTCTGACACTTCCAGGTACACCCCTGCCACTTCCAGGTACACCAATGATTCTCCCAGGTACACCGCTGACACTCCCAGGTACACCGCTGACACTGCCAGGTACACCTCAGACACTCCCAGGTGCACCTGTGACACTCCCAAGTGCACCTCTGACACTCCCAGGCACACCTCTGACACTCCCAGGTACACCTCCGACTCTCCCAGGTAAACCTCTGACACTCCCAGGTACACTTCTCACACTCCCAGGTACACCTCTGACACTCCCAGGTACACCGCTGACACCCCAGGTACACCTCTGACACTCCCAGGTACTCCACTGACATTCCCTGGTTCACCTCTGACACTCCCTGGTACACCTTTGACACACCCAGGTACACCCTCTGACATTCCCAGGTACACCTCCGATAATCCCAGGTACACCTCCGATTCTCCCAGGTAACTCCTCTGACACTCCCTGGTACACCTCTGACACTCCCAGGTACACCTCAGATACTCCCAGGTACACCTCTGACACTTCCAGATACACATCTAACACTCCCAGGTACACCAATGATACTACCAGGTACACCTCTGACACTCCCAGGTACACCTCCGATATTCCCAGGTACACCTCCGATACTCCCAGGTACACTTCAGACACTCCCTGGTTCACCTCTGACACTCCCTGGTTCACCTCTGACATTCCCTGGTACACCTCTGACACTCCCAGGTACACCTCTTCCACTCCCTAGTTTCTCCCCAGCCTCCCAGGTACACCTCAGGCCTCCCAGGTACCTCTGACACTCCCAGGTACTGCTCTAACACCCAGGTACACCTCTGACACTCCCAGGTACACCTCTGACAGCCTCCCAGTTACACCTCCCGGCACTCCCAGTTACCCCTGACTTGCTCCCAGGTACACCGCCGACACTCCCAGGTACACCTCTGATACTCCCAGGTACACCTCTGACACTTCCAGATACACCTCTGATACTCCCAGGTACACCAATCACACTCCCAAGTACAACTCTGACACTCCCAGGAACACCACTGACACTACCAGGTACCCCTCTGACACTCCCAGGTACTCCTTTGACGCTGCCAGGTACTCCTCCGACACTCCCAGGAACACCTCTGACCCTCCCAGGTACACCCCTGACACTCCCAGGTACACCGCTGACACTCCCAGGTACACCCCTGACACTCCCAGGTAGACCGCTGACACTGCCAGGTACACCTCAGACACTGCCAGGTACACTTCAGACACTCCCAGGTACAGCTCAGACACTCCCAGTTACACCTCTATAACTCCCAGGTGCACCTGTGACACTCCCAAGTGCACCTCTGACACTCCCAGGCACAGCTCTGACACTCCCAGGTATACCGCTGCCACTCCCAGTTACACCGTTGACACTGCCAGATACACCTATGACACTCCAGGTACACCAATGACACTCCCAGGTACACCTCTGACACTTCCAGGTACACCTCTGACACTCCCAGGTACACCTCTGACACTCCCAGGTACTCCTCTGACACTCTCAGGAACACCTGTGACACTCCCAGGTACACCTTTGACACTCCCAGGTACACCTCTGACACTTCCAGTACACCCCTGACACTTCCAGGTACCTCTGATACAGGTATACCTCTGACTCCCAGGTATACCTTTGACACTCCAGGTACCTCTGACACTCCCAGGTACACCGATGACACTGCAAGATACACCTCTGACATTCAATGTACACATTAGACACTTCCAGGTACCTCAGACACTCCCAGGTACACCTCAGACACTCCCAGGTACACCTCTGACACTTCAGGTACACCGCTGTCCTCCCAGGTACAACCCTAACTCTCCAAGTTACACCCTGACACTCCCAGGTAAACCTCTGACAATCGCAGGTACACCTCAGACAATCCCAGTACACCTCTGACACTTCCAGGTACACCCTGCACTTCCAGGTACACCTCTGACCTCCCTGGTACACCTCTGACACTCCCAGGTACAATGACACACTCAGGTACACCTCTGACACTTCCGGGTACCCCTGACACTTCCAGGTACACCAATGATACTCCCAGGTACACCGCTGACACTCCCAGGTACACCGCTGACACTGCCAGATACACCTCAGATACTGCCAGGTACCTCAGACACTCCCAGGTAATGCTCAGACACTCCCAGTAACACCTCAGACACTCCCAGTTACACCTGTAACACTCCAAGTGCACCTCTGACACTCCAGCAGCACACCTCTGACCTCCCAGGTACACCTCCGACACTCCCAGGTACACCTCCTGGCCTCCAGGTACACTTCTCACACACCCAGGTACACCTTTGACACTCCCAGGTACACCTCTCCATACTCCCTGGTACACCTCTGACACTTCCAGATACACCTCTGACTTCCAGATACACCTCTGACACTCCCAGGTACACCAATGATACTAGGTACACTCTGACACTCCAGGTACACCTCGACCTCCCAGGTACCTCGATACTCCCAGGTACACCTCAGACACTCCCTGGTTCACCTCTGACCTTCCAGATACACCTCGACACTCCCAGGTACACCAATGATACTACCAGGTACACCTCGGACACGCCCAGGTACACCTCCTGACCTCCCAGGTACACCTCCGTCTCCCAGGTACCTCAGACACTCCCTGGTTCACCTCCTGACCTCCCTGGTACACCTCTGACACTCCCTGGTACACCTCCCCACCTCCCAGGTACACCTCTTACACTCCCTGGTTCTCTGACCTCCCAGGTACACCTCAGACACTCCCAGGTACCTCTGACACTCCCAGGTACTAATCGACGCTCAGGTACCTCACATTCCCAGGTACACCTCTGACACTCCCAGTTACACCTCCGACACTCCCAGTTACACCTGTCCATTTACACCTCTGATACGCCCAGGTATACCTCTGACACTCCGTACACCACTGACACACTCAGGTACACAGCCTGACACTTCCAGGTACAACCTGACATTTCCAGGTACACCAATGATGCTCCAGTTACACCGCTGACACTCCCAGGTACACCGCCCCAACCTCCCAGGTACACCTCAGACACTGCCAGGTACACCTCCAGACACTCCCAGGTAAAGCTCAGACACTCCCAGTAACACCTCAGACACTCCCAGTTCCTGTGACACTCCCAAGTGCACCTCTGACCTCCCAGGCACACCTCCTGACTCCAGGTACACCTCCGACACTCCCAGGTACACCTCTGACCTCCCAGGTACACTTCTCCACACCCAGGTACACCTTTGACACTCCCAGGTACCTCTCATATTCCCAGGTACACCTCTGACCTTCAGATACACCTCTCACACTTCCAGATACACCTCTGACACTCCCAGGTACACCAATGATACTACCAGGTACACCTCTGACACTCCCAGGTACACCTCCGATACTCCCAGGTACACCTCCGATACTCCCAGGTACACCTCAGACCTCCTGGTTCACCTCTGACCTTCCAGATACTCCTCTGACACTCCCAGGAACACACCAATGATACTAGGTACACCTCCGGACACGCCCAGGTACACCTCCGATACTCCCAGGTACACCTCCGTACTCCCAGGTACACCTCAGACACTCCTGGTTCACCTCTGACCTCCCTGGTTCACCTCTGACCTCCCTGAGCACCTCGCTCCCAGGTACACCTCTTACCTCCCTGGTTCTCCCTGACCTCCAGGTACACCTTAGACACTCCCAGGTACACCACTGCACTTCCAGGTACACTTTTGACCTCCCAGGTACACCTCTGACAATCCTGGTACCTCTGACACTCTCAGGAACACCTCTGACACTCCCAGGTACACCTCGACCTCCCAGGTACCTCTGACACTCCCAGGTACATCCTCTGACCTCCCAGGTACACCTCCTGATGCACAGGTATCTCTGACCTCCCAGGTATACCTCTGACCTCCCCAGTACACCTCTGACACTAGGGTACCTTTGACACTCAGGTACTCCTGACGCTGCCAGGTGCTCCTCCGACACTCCCAGGAACACCTCTGACCTCCCGGTACACCGCTGACACTCACAGGTACACCTCTGACACTCCCAGGTACACCTCCGATACTCCCAGGTACACCTCCGATACTCCCAGGTACTCCTCTGACACTCCCTGGTACACCTCTGCACTCCCAGGTACCTCTGACACTCCCAGGTACACCTCTGGTACTCCCAGGTACACCTCTGACACTTCCAGATACAACTCTGACACTCCCAGGTACACCAATCACACTCCCAAGTACAACTCTGACACTCCCAGGTACACCACTGACACTACCAGGTACACCTCTGACACTCCCAGGTACTCCTTTCACGCTGCCAGGTACTCCTCCGACACTTCCAGGAACACCCCTGACACTCCCAGGTACACCTCTGACAATCCCAGGTACACCTCAGTCAATCCCAGGTTCACCTCTGACACTTCCAGGTACACCCCTGACACTTCCAGGTACACCTCTTACACTCCCTGGTTCTCCCCTGACACTCCCAGGTACACCTCAGACATCAGGTACACCTCTGACCTCCCAGGTACTATCTGACACTCCCAGGTACACCTCTGACATTCCCAGGTACCTGCGACCTCCCAGGTACACCTCTCACCTCCCAGGTACACCTCTCACACTCCCAGGTACACCGCTGACACTCCCAGGTACACCTCTGACATTCCCAGGTACACCTATGACACTCCCAGGTACACCTCTCACACTCCCAGGTACACCTCTGACACTCCCAGGTACACCGCTGACACTCCCAGGTACAGCTCAGACACTCCCAGTTACACCTCTGAGAATCCCAGGTACACGTCAGGCACTCCCAGGAATACCTCTGACACTTCCAGGTACACCCCTGACACTTCCAGGTACACCACTGACACTTCCAGGTACACCCCTTGTATGTATATTATGTATGCTGGATTATATAGTATGTATGTATATTATGTATGTGCTCCATTTATGTATTATTTATTCAGCCTAGCTAGCAGCGTGTGGCAATGTTATTACCATATCCCACATGCTTAATTAATGTGCCTGGCGACGTATGGAAGCTGCTAATGTATCACTTGCCATACGTCGTCTATAGCAGTTGACCAGGAGCCTAGCTGAGGAGTGCTACCCCCCCTCTGTGTACATACTCTTATCCAGTAAACCGAACCTACAAAACTATACAGGTGTTTGTGTTCTCTCCTGTATATAGAACTTATTACCCAGAACACCTAACATGGCGCAGTGCGTAATCTTACTGGATAATTACGAGTGATTAGTGCAAGTTTGTGAAAGCCGGCTTATGGACTCCCACCTTGTGTCAACCACCGCGTCACCCCTCCTCGAAGAATTTAGCAACTTTGAGCAGTGTCAGTGACAGTGATTTTCTGTGAAGTGTTTAGTGCATTGTGTGTTTCGTGCCATTCATGTGTGACCTTGTTGTAAAGGATTCCCAACGTATACGGCATGTTCTGGGCATTTGTTGGGAGTAGAGTTCAGTGCACCCTTCTCTAACCGCGTCCTGAGGGTAACTGGACGGACTGCGAGTCGCCGCACTTCTCCAACCCCCCTCACAGCGCCGCCTCCACCCCCCCTCACAGCTGGGGCGAGACGCTTTGCCCGCCCGACACACACACACACATACATGCACTAACACTTGCTGACCGCGCGGCTTCATTATATATATTTTATATATATAACCTACTTATCTGTGTATTTAATTAATTTTTTTTGTCTGAAATCTTGTTGATACGACGGGCTGACCGGTCAACACTGATTTAAGACACAGTACACAGATAAAGTAGTTATGTCTCATGCCTTACGTAGCCGTGGAGCCAGCGCCTGGATGAGTCAAGCGGATGATAGTCCCACAGAGATGGATGACCAGGCCGGCCACGACGCTCCAGCCCCCACAACATCGCGCAGTCCTTCACCTCAATATTCAGCGTTGTCTCCAGAGATAATTGCTTTACTGAAGTTTATGAGAGATGAGAGACGCGAGGATGAAGCTCACAGACGTTTGGCGGATGAGCACAGAAGGCAAGCAGAGGCAGAACGAGACCACCAACGGAGATTGGAAGACAGTGCACGGTTTGGAGCCTTGATATCTCACCTCACTGTTAACCAAGCCCCCGCCTCTAACACTGCCTCGGTACTGACTGGTTCAGATACCTCATCCATGCTTCCTTCACGCCCCCCAGCCCCACCTAAAGCAGCAGCTCAAACACCGCCCATCTTGGAGCCTGATGTGAATTTCCAGACTTTTCGTGAATGGCGGCGGCGGTGGGCTGATTATTCTACAATGGTGGATCTCCAGAGTTTGTCTCAGCCTAAACAACTCATCCAGCTGCGTATGTGCCTGTCCTTGGAAATTCAGCGTGTCATGGAACATACGTTGCAGGTACCCCCAACCTCTATGCTGTCTGTAGAGGAGGTACTGGACGTTCTACAACGGCACATCAAAGGACAGCAGAATGAAGCTCTGCGCAGGAGGGAATTGTTTAGCTGCAGACAGATGGAGGGTGAGTCTTTTGACGCTTTTTATGTATGTCTTAAGAGAGCCTCGGAGGAGGTAGATATATGTTTAGGCCATCACCAGCAGTGCGAGGAGACCCAGTTGAAGCAGGTGATCCTGATGGGTGTTAAGGACGAGGAACTTGTCCAACGCCTCACCTCCCTCGACTCTTCCTCTTCTCTTCAGGATGTGTTGACGATATGTCGCTCCTATGAGGCTGCCAGGTGTGCCACCTCTGCCATCCGAGCTCCCCCTACGCGCTGTGTCCCGGTACAAGAAGGACAAGAAGTCTGCTCCTACGCCTTCGCCCACCACGTCCACGCCCGGTTCATTTTGTAACAACTGTGGTAAGCAGCACGGAACACAGGTGTGTCCAGCTGCTGAGTCTACCTGCAACAGTTGTGACCGTAAGGGCCACTGGTCGCTCACAGTACGGTGCCCAGCCAAGTACGTCCAGTGCAATGTGTGCGGTCGTCTGGGCCACTATGACAAGTGTTGCCCTTCCAACAAACCCAAGGGACAGCGTCGGCGGAAGCTTCAGCGCCCTTCCACCAGAGAGGGCCGCCCACAGTCTTCCAATCAGAGGCACGACGACCCTGGACAACGCTCGAGCCATATTAGGAATGTGTGCTCCCCCCCGCGTCCCAGGACCAAAGTCCCCCAGTACATCAGTGTCATTGTGACCTACCGCAGTGTGTCATCCCGTCTCCAGATGTTGCCCGACACCGGCGCTGATGCTACAGTCATCGGTCCCCAGCATTTGCAATGCTTGGGGCTCTCTCCAAGTGATCTAGGACCGCCCCCAAGGATCTCCGCTTTATGGCAGATGGTTCACAGATGACCCCGGCCCTGGGTTCACTCCAAGCACAAGTCACCTTTGGCAGCAGGTCGTGTCAAGCCTGGATTGATGTGCATAACGGTGTCCCGACTCCTTTGCTGTCCTACAGACATTGTTAAGAGTTGGCCATCATCTCCCAGGACTTCCCCAAACCTATTCTTGAGGTAAAACACGCCAACAGGGTGCAAAAAGGGAGCAGCAACGACCCTGCTGCCGCCCTACCCCTGCCTCTTGCCAGTGACACCTCTCCTTCGGATGCTCAGAAGTACTTCCTGAAGGAATTCAGCGACGTTCTGGTGACCAAGTCCGCTCTGGAATCCAAGCCCCTCAAGAAGATGGCAGGTCCCCCCATGAGGATCCACCTGAGGGACGACGCGAAGCCCTTCGCTATTTACACCCCTCGACTGGTTCCCCTGGCCTTCCGCGAGGCGGTCAAAAACGAGCTGGACTCCATGGTCGCCCAAGAAATTATTGCACCAACCGGCGATGACCCGTCTCCATGGTGTCACCCTATGGTTGTCGTCGCAAAACCTAGAGGTGGTGTTCGGATCACCACTGACCTCTCCAAGCTCAACAGCCAGGTGTCTCGTCCTGCTCACCCTTCTCCCACGCCCTTTGCAGCTATACGCAGTGTGAACCCGAAGGCGCGCTTCTTCACGACGATGGACGCCCTGTGTGGATACTGGCAGATAGAGCTTGCCGAAGAAGACCGACCACTCACAACTTTCATCACCCCGCATGGACGTTACAGTTATTGCCGTGGCCCCATGGGATTCGCCGCTACTGGAGACGCTTTCTGTCTTCGAGGTGATATGGCTCTACAAGGTCTGGCAAACTGTGTGAAAGTGGTCGACGACATACTCGTGTACGACGAGGATTATATGGATCACCTCTGCCGTATCTACGAGGTACTCAACAGGTGCCGGAAGCACTGCATTACCCTAAATGCCGACAAGTTTGTTCTGGCCAGTTCTTCAGTTGACTTTTGTGGGTACACCCTCTCAGGGAATGGTATCGCAGCTGACCCGGAAAAGGTCCGCGCCATCACGGATTTTCCCACCCCTGCTAACCTTACCGACTTGAGGTCCTTCATCGGTCTTGTCAACCAGTTAGCAGAGTTTTCGTCGGACATCTCCGCAGCTGCTCAACCACTTCGCCCCCTGATGAGCCCCAAGAGGACATTCCTGTGGACCCCGACCACGACAAGGCCTTCCAGCAAGTGAAACAGGCCCTGTCTCGTCCACCTGTCCTCGCCACGTTTGACCCAGCCTTGCCGACAGTTCTGCAGACAGATGCCTCACGCTTGTATGGCGTGGGATACGCCCTACTGCAGGATCATGGTGGAGGGCAGTTCCGGCTCGTCCAGTGTGGCTCGCGTTTCCTCTCTGACCCTGAGACGCGCTACGCCACTATTGAGTTGGAGCTGTTGGCTGTGGTTTGGGCGATGTCCAAGTGCAGGTTTTACCTCATAGGCCTGCAACACTTTCACCTAGTGACCGACCATCGCCCGCTTGTCCCGATCCTCAACCACTACACGCTAGACGCCGTTGAGAACCCTCGCCTCCAGCGTCTGAAAGAGAAGCTCTCGGCGTACATCTTCACAGCAGTGTGGCGTGCTGGTAAGGAGCTCTGCATCCCTGATGCCTTATCCCGCTCTCCTGTCAGCCGCCCTACTCCAGAAGATCATGTGCTCGACGCCGACCTCGCTCTCTCCATCAGGACTGTGGTCACTCTCCATGCCGTCCAATCGCTTCGTTCGGACCTGTCACCAGATGACGACAAGGCAATGGAGGACCTTCGAACAGCGGCCCGAGATGACCCTTCCTACGTTCGACTTGTCGAGTGTGTGAGGAATGGATTTCCTAGCAACCGCTACGATCTTCACAACACCCTGCTCCCGTATTGGAAACTCCGCGATGAACTCTACTGCGACGGAGACCTTGTTCTGTACGGAGCACGTGTAGTTGTCCCTGCTGCATCACGTCCCCACGCCTTGGCTCGCCTTCACGACAGTCACCGTGGAGCTGAGGCCACCAAACGACGTGCACGACAGACTGTGTTCTGGCCCGGCATCAACTCCGACATCTCCAATGTTGTCCATGCGTGTGAGCCCTGCCAAGTACTACAACCCAGCCAGCAGCAGGAACCCTTCATGAGTGACGACAACCCCACCCGCCCCTTTGAGTCTGTGTCGGCCGACTTTTTCTGTGTGTCAGGAAAGTCCTTCCTTGTTATCGTCGACCGTCTCTCTGGTTGGCCGGTTGTCATCAAGTGCGGTAATGACACGACGTCTGCCGCCACCATTAGCAAGTTCCGCCACTACTTCCGTGACGTGGGCGTTCCTGTACGCCTGCGAACCGACGGAGGGCCTCAGTTCACAAGCCGGGACTTTGCTGTGTTCCTTGACCGATGGGGAGTCCGGCATGTGTTGTCATCGCCCCATTACCCACAGTCCAACGGCCACGCTGAGGCTGCTGTCAAATCCCTGAAGCACCTCATCCTTAAGGTGGCCCCTTCTGGGAACATTGACTGCGAGGCCTTCGACCGGGGTCTTCTTGAACTCCGCAACACACCTAACTACACCCGACGCTCCCCTGCCCAGGTTTTGTATGGACGCCCCTTCGTTCTTGTGTCCCTGCTCACCCTCAATCCTTCTCCAGGAGTGCTTCAGGCCAAGACAGAGGGATTGTGACCGCCCGGGCCGCCGAACGTGTTCAGGACGTCGTCGCCCGCTACTTGACCACGCCCGTTCTCTCCCAGGTTGAGTGTCGGCACCCAAGTCCGTGTTCAGGACCCGACCTCCCTACGTTGGGACAAAGTAGGCGTAGTCATGGGTCTCGGCAGGTCACGGGACTACCAGGTGCGGTTACCCAGTGGTCGTGTGTGGTGGAGGAACTGCCGTTTTCTCCGCCCCGTAACAATGCCTTCTGCTGGCCCCGCCACCAGTGTTGAGTCCCATACCCTCCCCAGTGATGAAGTCCCTCGACGCTCGGAACCGATCCAAAAGAAGAGGTCCGCTCAAGACTTTGCTATGAGCGTATAGGGGGGAGGGAGGTGTATGTATATTATGTATGCTGGATTATATAGTATGTATGTATATTATGTATGTGCTCCATTTATGTATTATTTATTCAGCCTAGCTAGCAGCGTGTGGCAATGTTATTACCATATCCGACATGCTTAATTAATGTGCCTGGCGACGTATGGAAGCTGCTAATGTATCACTTGCCATACGTCGTCTATAGCAGTTGACAAGGAGCCTAGCTGAGGAGTGCTACCCCCCCCCTCTGTGTACATACTCTTATCCAGTAAACCGAACCTACAAAACTATACAGGTGTTTGTGTTCTCTCCTGTATATAGAACTTATTACCCAGAACACCTAACACCCCTGACCCTTCCAGGTACACCTCTGACACTCGCAGGTACACCAATGACACTCCCAGGTACACCTCTGACACTCTCAGGAACACCTCTGACACTCCCAGGTACACCTCTGACACTCCCAGGTACACCTCTGACACTCCCAGGTACACCTCTGACACTCCCAGATACACCTCTGACACTCCCAGGTACACCTCTGATACGCCCAGGTATACCTCTGAGACTCCCAGGTATACCTCTGACACTCCCAGGTACACCGATGACACTCCCAGGTACACCGATGACACTGCAAGATACACCTCTGACAATCCATGTACACCTCTGACATTCCATGTACACATCATGAACCACTCCCAGGTACCTCAGACCTCCCAGGTACACCTCTGGCCTCCCAGGTACCTCTGTCACTCCCAGGTACACCCCTGACACTCCCGAGTTACACCCCTGGCCTCCCAGGGGTGCACCTCCCAGCAATCCCAGGTACACCTCAGACACTCCCAGGTAAAGCTCAGACACTCCCAGTAACACCCCAGACACTCTCAGGTGCACCTGTGACACTCCCAAGTGCACCTCTGACACTCCCAGGCACATCTCTGACACTCCCAGGTACACCTCCGACACTCCCAGGTACACCTCTGACACTCCCAGGTACACTTCTCACACACCCAGGTACACCTTTGACACGCACAGGTACACCTCTCATGCTCCCTGGTTCACCTCTGACACTTCCAGATACATCTCTGACACTCCCAGGTACACCAATGATGCTACCAGGTACACCTCTGACACTCCCAGGTACACCTCCGATACTCACAGGTACACCTCCGATACTAGCAGGTACACCTCAGACACTCCCTGGTTTACCTTTGATACTTCCAGATACACCTCTGACACTCCCAGGTACACCAATGATACTACCAGGTACACCTCTGACACTCCCAGGTACACCTCCGATACTCCCAGGTACACCTCCGATACTCCCAGGTACACCTCAGACACTCCCTGGTACACCTCTGACACTCCCAGGTACACCTTTTACACTCCCTGGTTCTCCCCTGACACTCCCAGGTACACCTCTGACACTCCCAGGCACACCTCCCGATACTCCCAGAGTACACCTCCCGATACTCCCAGGTACTCCTCTGACACTCCCTGGTACACCACTGACACTCCCAGGTACACCTCTGATTCTCCCAAGTACACCTCTGACACTTCCAGATACACCTCTGACACTCCCAGGTACACCAATGATACTACCAGGTACACCTCTGACACTCCCATGTACACCTCCGATACTCCCAGGTACACCTCCGATACTCCCAGGTACACCTCAGACACTCCCTGGTTCACCTCTGACACTCCCTGGTTCACCTCTGACACTCCCTGGTACACCTCTGACAATCCCAGGTACACCTCTTACAATCCCTGGTTCCCCCCTGATACTCCCAGGTACACCTCAGACACTCCCAGGTGCACCTCTGACACTGCCAGGTACTACTCTAACACTCCCAGATCCACCTCTGACACTCCCAGGTACACCTCTGACACTCCCAGTTACACCTCCGTTACTCCCAGTTACACCCCTGACACTCCCAGGTACACCCCTGACACTCCCAGGTACACCTCTGACACTCCCAGGTACACCTCTGACACTTCCCAAATACAACTCTGACACTCCCAGGTACACCAATCACACTCCAAGTCTAACTCTGACACTCCCAGGTACACCACAGCCACTACCAGGTACCTCTGACACTCCCAGGTACTCATGACGCTGCCAGGTGCTCCTCCGACACACCAGGAACACCTCTGACACTCCCAGGTACACCTCTGACACTCCCAGGTACACTGCTGACACTCCCAGGTACACCTCTGACACTGCCAGGTACACCTCAGACAATCCCAGGTAAAGCTCAGACACTCCCAGTAACACCTCAGACACTCCCAGGTGCGCCTGTGACACTCCCAAGTGCACCTCTGACACTCCCAAGCACACCTCTGACACTCCCAGGTACACCTCCGACTCTCCCAGGTACATCTCTGACACTCCCAGGTACAATTCTCACAATCCCAGGTACACCTCTGACACTCCCAGGTACACCGCTAACACTCCCAGGTACACCTCTGACACTCCCAGGTACTCCACTGACATTCCCTGGTTCACCTCTGACACTCCCTGGTACACCTTTGACACACCCAGGTACACCTCTGACACTCCCAGGTACACCTCCGATACTCCCAGGTACACCTCCGATACTCCCAGGTACTCCTCTGACACTCCCTGGTACACCTCTGACACTCCCAGGTACACCTCTGATACTCCCAGGTACACCTCTGACACTTCCAGATACACCTCTGACACTCCCAGGTACACCAATGATACTACCAGGTACACCTCTGACACTCCCAGGTACACCTCCGATACTCCCAGGTACACCTCCGGTACTCCCAGGTACACCTCAGACACTCCCAGGTACACCTCAGATACTCCCAGATATACCTCTGACACTTCCAGATACACCTCTGACACTCCCAGGTACACCTCTGACACTTCCAGATACAACTCACACCCCAGGCACACCAATCACACTCCCAAGCACAACTCTGACACTCCCCAGGCATACACCACTGACACTACCAGGTACACCTCTGACACTCCCAGGTACTCCTTTGACGCTGCCAGGTACTCCTCCGACACACCCAGGAACACCTCTGACACTCCCACGCACACCTCTGACACTCCCAGGTACACTGCTGACACTTAGTGCACACCTCTGACACTGCCAGGCACACCTCAGACAATCCCAGGTAAGGCCAGACATCCCAGCAACACCCCAGACACTCCCAGGTGCACCTGTGACACCCCAAGTGCACCTCTGACGCCCAGGCACACTCTGACACTCCCAGGTACACCTCCGACCTGCCCAGGTACACCTCTGACACTCCCCAGGCACACTTCACACCCCAGGTACACTGACACCTCCGGTACACCGCTGACACTCCCAGGAACACCTCTGACCCTCCCAGGTACTCCACTGACATTCCCCTTGTTCACCTCTGACACACCCCTGGCACACCCTTGACACTCCCCAGGCACACCTCAGACACCCCAGGTACACCTCCGATACTCCCAGGCACACCTCCGATACTCCAGGTACTCTCTGACACCCCTGGTACACCTCTGACACTCCCAGGTACACCTTGATACTCCGAGGCACACCTCTGACACTTCCAGATACACCTCTGACACTCCCAGGTACACCAATGATACTAATACACTCTGACACTCCCAGGTACACCTTCGATACTCCCAGGTTCACCTCTGATACTCCCAGGTACACGTCAGACACTCCCTGGTTAACCTCTGACACTCCCTGGTTCACCTCTGACACCCTGGTACACCTCTGACATCCAGGTACACCTCTTACAATCCCTGGTTCTCCCCTGACACTCCCCAGGCACACCTCAGACACCCCCAGGCACACCTCTGACACTCCCAGGACTACTCTGACAATCCCAGGTCCACCTCTGACACTCCCCAGGTACACCTCTGACACTCCCAGTTACACCTCCAACACTCCCAGTTACACCCCTGACACCCCAGGCACACCCCTGACACTCCCAGTTACACTCTGATACTCCCAGGTACACCTCTGACACTCCAGATACAACTCTGACACTCCCAGGTACACCAATCACACTCCCAAGTACAACTCTGACACTCCCAGGCACACCACTGACACTACCAGGTACACCTCTGACACCCAGGTAATCCTTTGACGCTGCCAGGCACTGACACCCAGGAACACCTCTGACACTCCCCAAGTACACCAATGACACTCCCCAGGCACACCCCACACTTCCAGGTACACCCCACACTCCCAGGTACACCCTCTGACACCCTAGGCACACCTCTGACACTCTCAGGAACACCTCTGACACTCCCAGGTACACCCCTGACACTTCCAGGCACACCCCTGACACTCCAGGCACACCTCTGACACCCCAGGCACACCAATGACACCCCAGGCACACCACTGACACCCTGGCACACCTCAGACACCCCAGGCATACTCCTCAGACACTCCCAGGCACACCTCTGACACCCCAGGCACACCGCTGTCACCCCAGGTACACCTGCACACCCCAGTTACCCCTGACACCCAGGTACACCTCTGACAATCCCAGATACACCCTCAGACAATCCCAGGTACACCTCTGACACTTCCAGGCACACCCCTGACACTTCCAGGTACACCCTCTGACACCCCAGGCACACCAATGACACCCCAGGCACACCTCTGACAATCCTTGTACACCTCTGACACCCCAGGTACACCAATGACACACTCAGGCACCCCTGGCACTTCCAGGCACACCCCTGACACCTCCAGGCACACCAATGATATTCCCCAGGTACACCGCTGACACTCCCCATGTACACCGCTGACACTGCCAGGCACACCTCAGACACCCCAGCACACCCCACTCCCAGGCACACCCGACACCCCAGGTACACCTCTGACACCCCAGGTACACACTTCTCACACACCCAGGTACACCTTTGACACTCCCCAGGCACACCTCCATACCCCAGGCACACTCTGACACTTCCAGATACACCTCTGACACTCCAGATACACTTTACACCCCCAGGTACACCAATGATACTACAAGGTACACCTCTGACACCCCCAGGACACCTCCGATACTCCCACACCTCCGATACTCCCAGGCACACCCCACTCCTGGTTCACCTCTGACACTCCAGATACACCTCCTGACACCCCCAGGCACACCAATGATACTACCAGGTACACCTCGGACACGCCCAGGCACACCTGATACTCCCAGGTACACCTCCGATACTCCCAGGTACACCCCTCAGACACTCCCCTGGTTCACCTCTGACACCTGGTTCACCCTTGACACCTGATACACCTCCTGACACCCCAGGCACACCTCTTACACCCCTGGTTGTCCCCTGACACACCCAGGAACACCTCTGACACTTGCACACCTGATACTCCCAGGTACACCTGATACCAGGTACTCCTCTGACACTCCTGGTACACCACTGACACTCCCAGGCACCTCTGATAACTCCCAGGTACACCTCTGACACTTCCAGATACACCTGTGACACTCCCCACATCAATGATACTACCAGGTACACCTCTGACACCCCCATGTACACTCTGATACTCCCCAGGTACACCTCCGATACTCCCCAGGTACATCTCAGACACCCCTGGTTCACCTGACACCCCCTGGTTCACCTCTGACACTCCCCTGGCACACTCTGACAATCCCAGGTACACCCCTACAATCCCTGGTTCCCCTGACACCCCCAGGTACACCCCAGACACTCCCAGGTGCACCTCTGACACTGCCAGGCACTACCCCAACACCTCCCAGATCCACCTGACACCAGGCACACCTCTGACAACCCCAGTTACACCTGCCACTCCCAGCTACACCCCTGAGACACTCTGCACCCCTGACACCCCAACACCCTCTGATACCCCAGGTACACCCTGACACTTCCAGATACAACCCTGACACTCCCAGGTACACCAATCACACTCCCAAGTGCCAACTCTGACACTCCCAGGCACACCACTGACACTACCAGGTACACCTCTGACACTCCCAGGTACTCCTTTGACGCTGCCAGTACTCCCCCGACACACCCAGGAACACCTCTGACACTCCCAGGTACACCTCTGACACCCCAGGCACACTGCTGACACTCCCAGGCACACCTCTGACACTCCCAGGCACACCGCTGACACTCCCCAGTGCCACCTGACACTCCCAGGCACACCGCTGACACTGCCAGGCACACCTCAGACACTGCATACACCAGACACTCCCAGGTACAGCCCAGACACTCCCAGTCACACCCCTGACACCCCAGGCCACCTCTGACACCCCAGGTACCACCTAACACTCCCAGATCCACCCCCAACATTCCAGGCACACCCTGACACCCCCAGGCACACCAATGACACTCCCAGGTACACCCCTGACACCCAGGTGCACACCTGACACTCCAGCACACTGACACTCCCAGGCACACCCCTGACACTTCCTGGCACACCCTGACACCCCAGGCACACCTCTGACACTCCCAGTGCTACCTCTGACACTCCCAGGTACACCGATGACACTCCCAGGCACACCGATGACACTGCAAGATACACCTCTGACATTCCATGCACACCTCAGACACTTCCAGGTTCACCTCAGACACTCCCAGGCACACCCCAGACACCCCAGGCACACCTCTGACACCCCAGGTACACCGCTGTCACGCCCAGGTACAACCCCTGACACTCCCCAGTTATAACCCTGACACTTCCAGGTTCACCTCAGACACCCCAGGCACACCTCAGACAACTAGGTGAGCCCAGACACTCTGTAGCAACACCAGACTCCCAGGTGCACCTGTGACACTCCCAAGCACCTGACACTCCCCAGGCACACCTCTGACACTCCCAGTTACACCCCTGACACCGGCACACCTCTGACAATCCCCAGGCACACCCCAGTCAATCCCAGGCACACCTCTGACACTTCCAGGTACACCCCTGACACTTCCAGGCACACCTCTGACACTCCCAGGTACACCAATGACACACCTGTGCACACCTCTGACACTTCCAGGCACACCCCTGCCACTTCCAGGCAAACCAATGATTCTCCCAGACCGCTGACACTCCCACTTACACTGCTGACACTGCCAGGCACACCTCAGACACCCCAGGCACCTGTGACACCCCAAGTGCACCTCTGACACTCCCCAGGCACACCTCTGACACCAGGCACACCTCCGACCTCCCAGGCACACCTCTGACACCCCAGGCACACTTCACACTCCCAGGCACACCCTGACACCCCAGGCACACCGCTGACACTCCCAGGCACACCTCTGACACTCCCAGGCACTCCACCGACACACGTGGTTCACCCTCTGACACCCCCTGGCACACCTTGACACACCCAGGTACACCTCTGACACCAGGCACACCTCCGATACTCCCAGGCACACCTCCGATACTCCCAGGCACTCCTCTGACACTCCTGGTACACCACTGACACCTGAGGCACACCTCTGATAACTCCCAGGCACACCTCTGACACTTCCAGATACACCTCTGACACTCCCAGGCACACCAATGATCCCACCAGGCACACCTCTGACACTCCCATGCATAACCTCCGATACTCCCAGGTACATCTCCGATACTCCCAGGCACACCAGACACCCCTGGTTCACCCTTGACACCCCTGGTTCACCTCTGACACTCCTGGCACACCTTGTCAATCCCAGGTACACCTTACAATCCCTGTTCCCCCTGACACCCCAGGCACACCAGACACCCCAGGCACACCTCTGACACCCCAGGCACTCACTCTAACACTCCAGATCCACCTCTGACACCCCAGGCACACCTCTGACACCCCAGTCACACCTCCGTCACTCCCAGCCACACCCCTGACACCCCAAGCACACCCTGACACTCTAGGCACACCTATGATACTCCCAGAAACACCCATGACACTCCAGATACAACCTGACACTCCCCAGGACACCAATCACACTCCCAAGTACAACTCTGACACCCCAGGCACACCACAGACACTACCAGGCACACCTTGACACCTGCACAGCCCAGACACTCCCAGCCACACCCCTGACACCCCAGGCACACCTCTGACACCCCAGGAACACCTCTGACACTCCCAGGTACACCTCTGACACTCCCCAGGCACACCTCTGACACTCCCAGGCACACCTCTGAGACGCCCAGGCATACGTATACTCTGACACTCCCAGGTATGCCTCTTGACACTCCCAGGCACACCGATGACACCCCAGGCACACAACACACTCCCCAGGTACACCGATGACACTGCAAGACACACCCCTGACATCCCATGTACACCAGACACTCCAGGCACCTCAGACACCCCAGGTACACCTCTGAGACCCCAGTGCCACCGCTGTCACCCCAGGCACCCTGACACTCCCGTTCACACCCCTGACACTTCCACACCTCTGACAATCCCAGGTACACCTCAGTCAATCCCAGGTACACCTCTGACACTAGGCACACCTGACACTTCCAGGCACACCTCTTACTCCTGGTTCTCCCCTGACACTCCCAGGACACCTCAGACACTTGCACACCCTGACACTCCAGGAACTACTCTGGACACCCCAGGTACACCTCTGACATTCCCAGGTACACCTCTGACACTCCAGTTACACCTCCGACACCCCAGTTACACCTGACACTCCCAGTTACACCCCTGACACCCCAGGCACCTCTGACACCCAGGTACACCCTGACACTTCCGGATACACCTCTGACACTCGGTGTCACCACCAATCACACCCCAAGTACAACTCTGACACCACCTGGTACTCCTGACACTCCCAGGGTGCACCAATGATGCACTCCAGGCACACCTCTGACACTTCCAGGTACACCTTTGACACTCCCAGGTACACCTCTGACAGTCCTGGTACACCTCTGACTCCCATGTACACCTCTGACACTCCCAGGAACACCTCCTGATACGCCCAGGTATACCTCTGACACTCCCAGGTATGCCTCTGACCTCCAGGTACACCTCTGACACTCCCAGGTACACCTCTGACACTCCCAGGTACACCTCTGACACTCCCAGGAACACCTCCTGATGCATCAGGTATTCCTCTGACACTCCCAGTATACCTCTGACACTCCCAGTACACCTCTGACACTACCAGGTACCTTTGACACTCCAAGGTACTCGCTTGACTCAGGCACTCCTCCGACACTCCCAGGAGGCACCTGCCTCCCAGGTACACCTCTGACACTCCCAGGTACACCGTGCCTCCTAGGTACTCTGACACTCCAGGCCTGACTCCCAGGTACCTGACACTGCCAGGTACACCTCAGACACTGCCAGGTACACTTCAGACACTCCAGGTACAGCTCAGACACTCGCAGTTACACCTCAGAAACTCCCAAGTGCACCTGTGAGCACTCCCAAGTGCACCTCTGACCTCCCAGGCACACCTCTGACCTCCCAGGTACACCGCTGACCTCCCAGTTACACCTCTGACAATCCCAGGTACCGTCAGGCACTCCCAGGTATACCCCTGACACTTCCAGGTACACCCCTGACACTTCCAGGTACACCCTGACACTTCAGGTACACCCCTGACCCTTCCAGGTACACCTCTGAAACTCGCAGGTCACACCAATGTTGCTCCCAGGTACACCTCTGCACTTCCAGTGCCTCTGCACTCCAGGTACACCTCTGACAATCCCAGGTACACCTCTGACACTCTCAGGCTTCCTCTGACTCTCCCAGGTACACCTCTGACACTCCCAGGTACACCTCCGACACTCCGGTCCACCTCTGTGCTCCCAGGTTCTCTGCCTCAGATCCCCTGGCACTCCCAGGTACACCTCTGACACTCCCAGTTACACCTCCGTCACTCCCAGTTACACCTGACACTCCCAGGTACACCCTGACACTCCCAGGTACACCTATGATGCTCCAGAAACACCATGACACTTCCAGATACAACTCTGACACTCCCAGGTACACCAATCACACTCCCAAGTACAACTCTGACACTCCCAGGTACACCACAGACACTACCAGGTACACCTCTGACACTCCCAGGTACAGCTCAGCACTCCCAGGTACACCTCTGACCTCCCAGTTACACCTCCCGTTACTCCCAGTTACACCCCTGACACTCCCAGGTCACCCCTGACACTCCCAGGTACACCTCTCTGATGCTCCCAGGTACCCTCTGACACTTCCAGATACAACTCTGACTCAGGTACACCAATCACACTCCCAAGTACAACTCTGACACTCCCAGGTACACCACTGACACTACCAGGTACACCTCTGACACTCCCAGGCTCTCTTGACGCTGCCAGGTGCTCCTCCACACACCCAGGAACACCTCTGACACTCCGGTACACCTCTGACCTCCCAGGTACACCGCTGACACTCCCAGGTACACCTCTTGAGCACTCCCAGGTACACCATGACCTCCCAGGTACACCCTGACACTCCCAGGTGCCCTGTGACACTGCCAGGTACACCTCCAACACTGCCAGGTACCTTCAGACACTCCCAGGTACAGCTCAGACACTCCCAGTTACACCTGACACTCCCAGGTACACCTCTGACCTCCCAGGTGCTACTCTGCTGCTCCCAGATCACCTCTAACCCTCCCAGGTACACCCTGACCTCCCAGGTACACCAGAACACTCCCAGGTACACCTCTGACCTCCCAGGTACTGACCTCCCAGGTACACCCAACTTGCTCTGGGTACACCTCTGGCACTCCCAGGTACACCTCTGACCTCCCAGGTGCCCTCTGACCTCCCAGGTATGCCTCTGCCTCCCAGGTACACCGATGGCCTCCCAGGTACACCGATGACACTGCAAGATACACCTCTGACATTCCATGCACCTCAGACACTTCCAGGTTCACCTCAGACACTCCCAGGTACACCTCAGACACTCCCAGGTACACCTCTGACACTCCCAGGTACACCTGTCACTCCCAGGTACAACCCTGACACTCCCAGTTATACCCTGACACTTCCAGGTTCACCTCCAGACCTCCCAGGTACACCTCAGACAATCCCAGGTAAGCTCAGACACCAGTAACACCTCAGACACTCCCAGGTGCACCTGTGACACTCCCAAGTGCACCTCTGCACTCCCAGGCACACCTCTGACACTCCCAGTTACACCCCTGACACTCCCAGGTACACCTCTGACAATCCCGGTACCTCAGTCAATCCCAGGTACACCTCAACACTTCCAGGTACACCCCTGACACTTCCAACCTCTGACTGCTCCCAGGTACACCAATGACACTCGTGTACACCTCTCGACACTTCCAGGTACACCCTGCCACTTCCAGGTACACCAATGATTCTCCCAGGTACCATGGCCTCCCACCCACACCATGACACTGCCAGGAACACCTCCAGGACTCCCAGGTGCCTCTGACACTCCAAGTGCACCTCTGGCTGCTCAGGCACACCTCTGACACTCCCAGGTACACCTCCGACTCTCCCAGGTACACCTCTGACACTCCCAGGTGCACTTCTCCACCTCCCAGGTACACCTCTGACACTCCCCAGGTACACCGCTGACACTCCCAGGTACACCTCCTGACCTCCCAGGTACTCCACTGACATTACATGGTTTCACCTCTGACACTCCCTGGTACACCTTTGGCACACGGTACACCTCTGAGCACTCCCAGGTACACCTCCGATACTCCCAGGTACACCTCCGATACTCCCAGGTACTCCTCTGACACTCTGGTACACCACTGACACTCCAGGGTACACCTCCTGATGCTCCCAGGTACACCTCTGACACTTGAAATACCTCTGGCCTCCCAGGTACACTGGTCCTACCAGGTACACCTCCCAGCCTCTCACGTGCACCTCCGATACTCCCAGGTACCTCCCGTCTCCCAGGTACACCTCAGACACTCCTGGTTACCTCTGACCTCCTGGTTCACCTCTGACACTCCTGGTACACCTTTATCAATCCCAGGTACCTCTTACAATCCCTGGTTCCCCCCTGACACTCCAGGTACACCTCAGACACTCCCAGGTACACCTCTGGCCTCCCAGGTACTGCTCTAACACTCCCAGTCCACCTCTGACCTCCCAGGTACACCTCTGACCTCCCAGTTACACCTCCGTCCTCCCAGTTACACCTGACACTCCCAGGTACACCTGACACTCCCAGGTACTGTGGTGCTCCCAGAACACCCATGACACTTCCAGATACACTCTGACACTCCCAGGTGCACCAATCCACTCCCAAGCTGCCTCTGACACTCCCAGGTGCACCACAGACACTACCAGGTACCTAGACTCCCAGGTGGCTCAGACACTCCCAGTTCACTGACACTCCCAGGTACACCTCTGACACTCTCAGGAACACCTCCAGCTCCCAGGTGCACCTCTGTGCTCCCAGGTACCTCTGACACTCCCAGGTACACCTCTGAGACATGGTATGCCTCTGACACTCCCAGGTATGCCTCTGACCTCCCAGGTACACCGATGACCTCCCAGGTACACCAATGACACTCCCAGGTACACCATTGACACTGCAAGATACCCTCTGACATTCCATCTGCACCTCAGACACTTCAGGTACACCTCAGACACTCCCAGGTGCACCTCAGGCCTCCCAGGTGCACCTCTGAGACTCCCAGGTACACGCTGTGTCCCAGGTACACCCTGACACTCCCAGTTACACCCCTGACCTCCCAGGTACACCTCTGACAATCCCAGGTACCTCAGTCAATCCCAGGTACACCTCTGCACTTCCAGGTACACCTGACACTTCCCAGGTACACCTCTTACCTCCTGGTTTCTCCTGACCTCCCAGGTACCTCAGACCTCCCAGGTACACCTGTGACACTCCCAGGACTGCTCTGACACTCCAGGTACACCTCTGACATTCCCAGGTACACCTCTGACGCCAGTTACACCTCCCGTGCTCCAGTTACACCCTGACACTCCCAGTTACCTGACACTCCCAGGTACCTCTGGCCTCCCAGGTACACCTCTGACACTTCCAGATACACCTCTGGCCTCCCAGGTACACCTCACACTCCCAAGTACAACTCTGACACCGCCTGGTACCTCTGACACTCCCAGGTACACCAGCCAACCACTCCCAGGCACACCTCTGACACTTCCAGGTACACCTTTGACACTCCCAGGTACACCTCTTGACAGTCCCTGGTACACCTCTGACCTCCCAGGTACACCTCCTGACACTCCCAGGAACACCTCTGATGCGCCCAGGTATGCCTCTGACACTCCCAGGTATGCCTCCTGACCTCCGGTGCACCTCTGACACTCCCAGGTACACCTCTGACCTCCCAGGTACACCTCTGACACTCCCAGGAACACCTCTGATAGCCCAGGTATTCCTCTGACACTCCCAGGTATGCCTCTGACACTCCCAGGTACACCTCTGACATACCAGGTACACCTTTGACACTCCAAGGTACTCCTTTGACGCTGCCAGGCACTCCTCCGGCCTCCCAGGAGCACCTCTGACACTCCAGGTACACCTCTGCACTCCCAGGTACACCAGCACTCCTAGGTACACCTCTGACACTCCAGGTACCCCTGTGGCCTCCCAGGTACACCATGACACTCCCAGGTACACCTCAGACACTGCCAGGTACCTTCAGACACTCCCAGGTACAGCTCAGACACTCCCAGTTACACCTCAAACTCCCAGGTGCCTGTGGCACTCCCAAGTGCACCTCTGACCTCCCAGGCTCACCTCTGACACTCCCAGGTACACCAGGCTGCTCCGATTGCACCTCTGACACTCCCAGGTACACGTCAGGCACTCCCAGGTATACCCCTGAGCACTCCCAGGTACACCCCTGACACTTCAGGTACACCCTGACACTTCCAGGTACACCTCTGACTCTTCCAGGTACCCTCTGAAACTCCCAGGTACCTGTGTACCTCCCAGGTACACCTCTGACACTCCCAGGTGCCTCGGCCTCCCAGGTACCTCTGACACTCCCGTGCACCTCTGACACTCCCAGGTACCTCCTGACACTCCCAGTACACCTCCTGACCTCCCAGGTACACCTCAGGCCTCCCATTACCTCTGACACTCCAGGTACACTCCTGACACTTCCGTATCCACCTCCCAACCTCCCAGGTACCTCCCAACCTCCAGTTACCTCCCGTCCTTCCAGTTGTACCCTACACTCCCAGGTACCTCTGATACTCCGGTGCCTGACACTTCAGGACAGCTCTGACACTCCCAGGTCCTCCGTCACACTCCCAGTAGCTCTGAGCCTCCCAGGTGCACCACAGACACTGCAGGTGCTCCTCTCTCCCAGGTACAGCTCAGACACTCCAGGCACACCTCCCATGCTCCCAGTGCACCTCAGTTACTCAGTACACCCCTGGCCTCCCATTGCCCCCCAGCCTCCCAGGTACCTCCTGATACTCCAGGTACACCTCCCAGCACTTCCCAGATACCGCTCCTGACACTCCCAGGTACACCAATCACCTCCCAGGTACAACTCTGACACTCCCAGGTACACCCCCTGACACTACCAGGTACACCTCTGGCCTCCCAGGTACTCATCTTTGACGCTGCCAGGTACTCCTCCGGCTTTCAGGACACCTCTGACCTCCCAGGTACCTCTGACACTCCCAGGTACCTGCTGACACTCCCAGGTACACCTCTGACACTCCCAGGTACACCTCCCGGCCTCCCCAGGTACACCCCTGTTGCTCCCAGGTACCCATGGCTTTTTCACCAGTACCTCCAGACACTGCCAGTGCACTTCAGACTCCAGGTACAGCTCAGACACTCCCAGTTACACCTGACCTCCCAGGTGCACCTCTGTGCTCCAGGTACTACTCTAACACTCCCCGATCCACCTCCTAACTCCCGTGCACCTCAACCTCCCAGGTATTACACCATGACACTCCCGTGCACCTCCCCCAGCCTCCCAGGTACACCTCTGGCCTCCCAGTACCCCAACTCTAGGTACACCTCCCCAACCTCCCAGATCCACCTCTGAACTCCCATGTACACCTCACCCAGCCTCCCAGGTATGCCTCTGGCCTCCCAGTGCACCAGTGACCTCCCAGGCCACACACCATGTGCTGCAAAATACACCTCCTGACATTCATGCTTGCACCTCAGGTCTGCTTCCAGTTCTCAGGCACTCCCAGGTACACCTCAGCACTCCCAGGTACACCTCTGACACTCCCAGGTACCTCTGTCTCCCCAGGTACAACCCCTGACACTCCCAGTTATACCCTAGCACTTCCAGGTTCACCTCAGGCCTCCCAGGTACACCTCAGGCAATCCCAGGGGTAGCTCAGACACTCAGTACCTCAGACACTCCCAGGTGCCTGTGACACTCCCAGTGCACCTCCCCTGCACTCCCAGGCACCTCCTGACACTCCCAGTTCCTCACCCCTGACTCCCAGGTACACACAACAATCCAGGTACACCTCAGTCAGTCCCAGGTACACCTCTGGCACTCCCAGGTACACCCTGACACTTCCAGGCACCTCTTGACCTCCCAGGCCTGGAACACACTCGTGTACCTCCTGGCTTCTTCCAGGTACACCCTGCCACTTCCAGGTACACAATGATTCTCCCAGGCCCTTTTGGCCTCCCAGTTACACTTGACACTGCCAGGACACCTCAGACACTCCCAGGTGCACCTGCTGACACTCCCAGGTGCCTCTGACACTCCCAGGCACACCTCTGACCTCCAGGTGCCTCGACCTCCCAGGTACACCTCCAACCTCCCAGTGCACACTTCTGGCTTACTCCCAGGTACACCTCACACTTGCTCCCAGGTACCACCTCTGACTTGCTCCCAGTGCACCTCTGGCCTCCCAGGTGCTCCTGACATTACATGGTTTCACCTCTGTGCTCCTGGTACCTTTGACACACCCAGATTGCCCTCTGACACTCCCAGGTACACCTCGTGCTCCCAGGTGCACCTCTGGTCCTCCCAGGCTCCTCTGACCTCCTGGCACACCCCAACCTCTGGTACCTCTGACGCTCCCAGGTTTTACCTCCCCAGCTTGCTTCCAGATACACCTCTGACTCTCCCAGGTACACCAATGATCCTCCAGGTGCACCTCCGAACCTCCCATGTACACCTCCGATGCTCCCAGGTACACCTCCCGTGCTCCCGTGCACCTCAGGCACTCTGGTTCACCTCTGACACTCCCTGGTTCACCTCTGGCCTCCCTGGTACCTTTATCCGTCCCAGGTACACCTCTTACAATCCTGGTTCTCCCCCCTGACACTCCCAGGTACACCTCAGGCTCTCCCAGGTACACCTCCCAGCACTCCCAGGTGCTACTCTGCCTCCCAGGTCACCTCACAGCACTCCCAGGTTGCACCTCTGACCTCCCCAGTTACACCTCCGACACTCCCAGTTACACCCCTGACACTCCAGGTACACCCTGACACTCCCAGGTACCTATGATGCTCCCAGGCTTACCCATGACACTTCCAGGTGCAACTCTGACACTCCAGGTACACTCACCTCCCAAGTGCCTCTGCCTCCCAGGTACACCTCTGACACTACCAGGTACACCTCTGGCCTCCCAGGTACAGCTCTGGCCTCCCAGGTACACCTCTGGCTTGCTCAGGCCCTCTGACACTCCAGAACACCTCTGGCCTCCCAGTGCCACCTCTCTGAGCACTCCCAGGTACCTGCCTCTGACCTCCCAGGTACACCTCTGGGCTTGTAGGTATGCCTCCAGACACTCCCAGGTATGCCTCCCAACCTCCCAGGTACACCTTTGGCACTCCCGTGCACTTACAACCTCCCAGGTACACCGATGACCTACAGATACACCTCCTGACATTCCATGTGCACCTCGACACTTCCAGGTACCCTCAGACACTCCCAGGTACCTCAGACACTCCCAGGTACCCTCTAGGACTCCCAGGTGCCTGCTATCACTCCCAGGTACACCTCTGACCTCCCAGGTACACCCCTGACACTCCAGGTGCACCTCTGACTCCAAGGTGCCTCAGTCAATCCCAGGTACACCTCCTGACACTTCCAGGTACACCCCTGGCACTTCCAGGTACCCTCTTACACTCCTGGTTCTCCCCAACCTCCCAGGCCACACTCAGAACCTCCCAGGTACCTCAGCAACACTCCCATTCTCTGGCCTCCCAGGTACCCTCTGACATTCCCAGGTACCTCTGTGGCCTCCCAGTTACCTCCGACACTCCCAGTTACACCCCAGCCTCCCAGTTACACCCCTGACACTCCCAGGTACACCTCTGATGCTCCCAAGTACCTCTGACACTTCCGAGATACACCTCTGACACTCCCAGGTACACAATCACCTCCCAAGTACAACTCTGACACCGCCTGGTACCTCTGACACTCCCAGGTACACCTGTGCACTCCCAGGCACACCTCTGACACTTCCAGGTGCACCTTTGACCTCCAGGTACACCTCTGACAATCCCTGGTACACCTCTGACACTCCCAGGTACACCTCCTGACTTGCTCCCAGGAACACCTCCTGATCGCCCAGGTGCCCTCTGACCTCCCAGGTATACCTCTGACACTTCCAGGTACACCTCTGACACTCCCAGTACACCTCTGGCACTCCCAGGTACACCTCTGCACTCCAGGAACACCTCTGATGCCTTGGGTATTCTTCTGGCATCCCCAGGTATACCTCTGACACTCCCAGGTACACCTCTGGCCTCCCATGTTTTGACACTCAAGGTACTCCTTTGACGCTGCCAGGCACTCCTGCGCACTCCCAGGAGCACCTCTGACACTCCCAGGAACACCTCTGACACTCCCAGGTACACCATGACACTCCTAGGTACACCTCTGCTCCCAGGTATAACAGCTCCCCAGGTACACCGCTGAGCACTCCCCAGGTACACCGCTGACACTGCCAGATACACCTCCAGACACTGCCAGGTACACTTCAGACACTCCCAGGTGCAGCTTAGATACTCCCAGTTACACCTCAAACTCCCAAGTGCACCTGTAACACTCCCAAGTGCACCTCTGACACTCCCAGGGCTCACCTCTCCCAGGCTCCCTGCTGGCACTCCCAGTTACACCGCAGCACTGCCAGATACACCTGACACTCCAGGTACACCCCTGGCACTCCCAGGTACACCGCCCTGACACTGCCAGGTACACCTCAGACACTGCCAGGTACACTTCAGACACTCCCAGGTACAGCTCAGACACTCGCAGTTACACCTCAGAAACTCCCAAGTGCACCTGTGACACTCCCAAGTGCACCTCTGACACTCCAGGCACACCTCTGGCACTCCCAGGTGTGCTCCCAGTTACCTCTGACAATCCCAGGTACACGTCAGGCACTCCCAGGTATACCTCTGACACTTCCAGGTACACCCCTGGCCTTGAGTACACCTGACACTTCAGGTACACCTGTGCTTGGTACACCTCTGGCTTCTCGCAGTGCACAATGACACTCCCAGTACACCTCAGCACTTCCAGGTACTGTCTGACACTCCCAGGGTGCACCTCAGCAATCCCAGGTACACCTCTGGCCTCTCAGGAACACCTCTGACTCTCCCAGGTACACCTCTGACCTCCCGTGCCTCTGACAGCTCCCAGGTACACCTCCCAGCTTGCTCCCAGGTACCTCTGATACCAGGTTGCCTCTCAGCCTCCCAGGTGTACCTCTGGCCTCCAGGTACACGATGACCTCCCAGGTACACCGTGACACTGCAAGATACACCTCTGACATTCCATGTACACCTCGGCACTTCCAGGTACCTCAGGCACTCCCAGGTACACCTCCGCGACCTCCCAGGTACACCTCTGACACTCCCAGTGCACTGTCACTCCCAGGTACACCCCTGACCTCCCAGTTACACCCCTGACATCCCAGGTGCACCTCTGACAATCCCAGGTACACCTCAGTCAATCCCAGGTACCTCTGACACTTCAGGTACACCCTGACACTTCCAGGTACACCTCTGACACTCCAGGTACACCGTGACCTCCCAGGTCACCTCTGACACTCCCAGGTACCCCTGGCCTCCGATTACCTCTGACAGTCCCAGTGCATCAGGCTTCAGGCACCTCTGGCACTTCCAGGTACACCCTGACACTTCCAGGTACACCTCTGACACTTCCCACCCTGGCCCTTCCGGTTACACCTCTAGAAACTCGCAGGTACACCTATGAACACTCTGAGTACACCTCTGACACTCCCAGGTACCTCTGACCTTGCTCCCAGGTACACCTCTGACAATCCCGTTACACCCTGACATGCTTCAGGTACACCCTGACCCTTCCAGTACCTCTGAACTCCCAGGTACACCAATGACACTCCCAGGTACACCTCTGACACCAGGTACCTCTGACACTCCCAGGTACACCTCTGACACTTCCAGGTACACCCTGACACTTCCAGGTACACCCCTAGCACTTCCAGGTACACCTCTGACACTCCCAGGTACACCTCTGACACTCCCAGGTACACCTCTGACTCCCCAGGTACACCTCTGAGCTCCCAAACCTCTGACCTCCCAAGTACACCTCTGATGCCTTGATTATACCTCTGACCTCCCCAGGTATACCTCTGGCCTCCCAGTTTCGATGACACTCCCAGTGCACCGATGACACTCCCAGTACACCGATGACACTCCCAGGTACACCGATGACACCCTGAATACTCTCTGACATTCCATGTACCTCAGACACTTCCAGGTACACCTCAGACACTCCCAGGTACACCTCAGACACTCCCAGGTACACCTCTGACCTCCCAGGTACACCGCTGTCACTCCGGTACACCCCTGCACTCCCAGTTACACCTGACACTCCCAGGTACATCTCTGACAATCCCAGGTACACCTCAGTCAATCCCAGGTACCTCTGACCTTCCAGGTACACCCCTGACACTTCCAGGTACACCTCTGACACTCCCAGGTACACCAATGACACTCCAGATACACCAGCGACACACTCGTGCACACTGACTGCTTCAGGTACACCCTGCCACTTCCAGGTACACCAATGATTCTCCCAGGTACACCGCTGACACTCCCAGGTACACCGCTGACACTGCCAGGTACACCTCAGGCACTCCCAGGTGCTGTGACACTCCCAAAAGCACCTCTGACACTCCCAGGCACAGCTCTGACCTCCCAGGTACACCTCCGACTCTCCCAGGTACACCCTCTGACCTCCCAGGTACACTTCTCCACCTCCAGGTACCTCCTGACACTCCCAGGTACACCGCTGACACCCTCAGGTACACCTCCTGACACTCCCAGGTACTCCACTGACATTCCTGGTTCACCTCTGACTGCTCCCTGGTACACCACTGACCTCCCAGGTACCTCTGATGCTCCCAGGTACACCTCTGACCCTTCCAGATACACCTGTGACACTCCCAGGTACATCAATGATACTACCAGGTACACCTCTGACACTCCCATGTACACCTCCGATACTCCCAGGTACACCTCCGATACTCCCAGGTACACCTCAGACACTCCCTGGTTCACCTCTGACCTCCCTGGTTCTCTGACAGTCCCTGGTCACCTCTGACAATCCCAGGTACACTCTTACAATCCTGGTTCCCCCTGACACTCCCAGGTACACCTCAGACACTCCAGGTTGCACCTCTGACACTCCCAGGTACTACTCTAGCACTCCCAGATCCACCTCTGACACTCAGGTACCTCTGACACTCCCAGTTACCCTCCGTTGCTCCCAGTTACCCTGACACTCCCAGGTACACCCCTGACCTCCCAGGTACACCTCTGATGCTCCCAGGTACACCTCTGACACTTCCAGATACAACTCTGACACTCCCAGGTACACCAATCACCTCCCAAGTACAACTCTGGCCTCCCAGGTACACCACTGACACTACAGGTACACCTCTGACACTCCCAGGTACTCGCTGACTTGCCAGGTGCTCCTCCGACACACCCAGGAATACCTCTGACCTCCCAGGTACACCTCTGACCTCCCAGGTACACTGCTGACACTCCCAGGTACTCCTCTGACACTGCCAGGTACACCGCTGACACTCCCAGGTACACCCTGACACTCCCAGGTACACCGCTGACACTGCCAGGTACACCTCAGACACTGCCAGGTACACTTCAGACACTCCCAGGTACAGCTCAGACACTCCCAGTACACCACCCCTGACCTCCAGGTACATCTCTGACACTTCCAGATACACCTCTGGCACTTCCAGATACACCTCTACACCCCAGGCACCTGCAGACACTCCCAAGCACCTCTGACACCTGGTGCACACCCTGACACCCCAGGTACACCTCCGACACTCCCAGGTACACCTCTGACACCCCAGGTACACCACACACCCAGGTACACCTTGACACTCCCAGGTACACCTCTCACACCCAGGTACACCTCTGACACTTCCAGGTACACCCTGACACTTCCAGATACACCTCTACACCCCAGGTACACCAATGATACTACCTGACACCTCTGACACCCCAAGGCACACCTCTGAACCCCAGGTACACCTCTACTCCCCAGGTACAACTCTGACACTCCCAGACACCTTCTGACACTCCCAGGTACACCTCTGACACTCCCAGGTACACCTCTGACACTCCCTAGCTAACACCCCTGACACTCCCAGGCACACCCTGACTCCCAGGTACACCTCTGACACTCCCCAGTTACACCCCTGACACTTCCAGGTACACCTGACACTCCCAGGTACACCATCTGACACTCCAGGTACACTCTGACACTCCCAGGTACACCTCTGACACTCCAGGTACCTCTGACACTCCCAGGTACACTCAGACACTCCTGGGGTACACCTCTGACACTCCAGCTACACCTGCCATTCTGTCCACACCTCTGACACTCCCAGGTACACCTCTGACACCCCAGGTACACCTCTTGACACTCCCAGGTAGCACCTCCTGACACTTCCAGGTACACCTCTGACACTCCCAGTACACCTCCTCCCAGGACAACTCTGACACTCCCCAGGTACACCTCTGACACTCCACAGCACCTCCTGACACTCCCAGGCACACCTCTGACTCTGCCAGGTACACCTCTGACACTCCCAGGAACACCTCTGACACCCTTGGTGCACCCTCTGGACACCCCAGGCACACTCTGACACTCCCAGGCACACCTCCTGACACTTGCAGGTACACCACCGACACTCCCAGGTACACCTCTGACACCCCCAGGACACCTCCGACACCCCAGGTACACCTGACACCTCCAGGCACACCTCTCAGACACCCCAGGTACACCTCTGACACTCCCAGGTACACCCCTGACACCCTGGTGTACACCTCTGACACTCCCGTACTACTCTAACACCCCAGATCACCCCAACACCCCAGGCACACCCCTGGACACTCCCAGGCACACCACAATGACACTCCCCAGGCACACCCTGACACCCCAGGCCACCTCTGACACTCCCCAGGCACACACTGACACCCCAGGCACACCTCTGACACCCCAGGCACACCTCTGACACCCCAGGTACACCTCTGACACTCCCCAGGTACACCTCTGACACTCCCAGGTACACCGATGACACTCCCAGGTACACCTGTGACACACTGCAAGATACACCTCTGACATTCCAAGGTACACCTCAGACACTTCCAGGTTCACCTCAGACACTCCAGGCACACCTCAGACACCCCAGGCACACCTCTGACACCCCCAGGCCACCGCTGTCACTCCCCCAGGCACAACCCTGACACTCCCAGTTATACCCCCTGACACTTCCAGGTTCACCCCAGACACCCCAGGCACACCCCTGACAATCCCAGGTAAAGCTCAGACACTCCCTGTGCAATACCTCAGATTACAGGTGCACCTGTGACACTCCCAAGTGCACTCTCTCTGACACTCCCCAGGCACACCTCTGACACTCCCAGTTACAGCCCCCACACCCCAGGCACACCTCTGGACAATCCCAGGCACACCTCAAATGTAATCCCAGGTACACCCTCTGACACTTCCAGGTACACCCTGACACTTCCAGGCACACTCTGACACTCCCAGGCACACCAATGACACACTCGTGTACACCTCTGACACATTTTAGGTACACTCAGCTTCAGGTACACACACCAATGATTTTCCCAGGTACACTGCTGACACTTACTTACACTGCTGACACTGCTGGTAGCCCAGGTGCACTAGATACTCCCAAGCACTCTCTGGACACTCCCCAGGCACACCTCTCTGGACACTCCCAGGTACACTTCCGACTCTCCCCAGGCACACCTCTGACACTCCCCAGGTACACTTCTCACACTCCCCAGGCACACCTCTGACACTCCCCAGGTACACCGCTGACACTCCCAGGTACACACTCTCTGACACCCCACTCCACTGGACACACATGGTTCACCTCTGACACTCTCTGTGCCTTGACACACCCAGGCACCCCTGACACTCCCAGGCACACCTCCGGATACTCCCAGGCACACCTGACACTCCCAGGTACCTCTGACACTCCTGGCACACCACTGACACCTGAGGCACACCTCTGATACCCCCAGGTACACCTCTGACACTTCCAGATACACCCTGACACTCTAGGTACACAATGATCCTACCAGGTACACCTCTGACACTCCCATGTACACCTCCGATACCCCTGCAGGTACACCTCCGGATACTCCCCAGGTACACCTCAGACACCCCCTGGTTCACCTCTGACACTCCCTGGCTCACTCTGACACTCCCTGCACACCTTTTATCAATCCCAGGTACACCTCTTGCAATCCCCAGGCCCCCCTGACACTCCCAGGTACACCTCAGACACTCCCAGGTACACCTCTGACAATTCTGTGTACTACTCTAACACTCCAGATCCAATTCTGACACTCCCAGGTACACCTCTGACACTCCAGTTACACCTCCGTCACTCCCAGTTACACCCCCTGACACTCCCAGGTACACCCTGACACTCCCAGGTACACCTGGTATGATACTCCCCAGAAACACCCATGACACTTCCAGATACAACTCTGGACACTCCCCAGGCACACCAATCACACTCCCCAACTCTGACACTCCCCAGGCACACCACAGACACTACCAGTACACCTCTGATGACTCCCCAGGTACAGCTCAGACACTCCCAGTTACACCCCTGACACCCCAGGCACACCCTGACACTCAGAACACCCTCTGACACCCCAGGTACACCTCTGACACTCCAGGCACACTCTGACACTCCCAGGCACACCTCTGAGACGTGCCCAGGCATACCTCTGACCCTGACACTCCCCAGGCATACCTCTGACACTCCCCAGGCACACCGATGACACTCCCAGGCACACCAATGACACTCCCAGGTACCAATCGATGACACTGCAAGATACACCCTGACATTCCCATGCACACCTCAGACACTTCCAGGCACACCTCAGACACCCCCAGGCACACCTCTGAGACCCCAGGCACACCGCTGTCACACCCAGGTACCCCTGACACTCCCAGCCACACCCCTGACACTCCCAGGCACACTCTGACAATCCCAGGCACACCTCAGTCAATCCCAGGCACACCTCTGACACTTCCAGGCACCCCCTGACACTTCCAGGCACACCTCACACTCCCTGGTTCTCCCTGACACCCAGGCACACCAGACACTCCCAGGCACACCTGAGACACCCCAGGAACCACTCTGACACTCCCAGGCACACTCTGACATTCCCAGGCACACCTCTGACACCCCAGTCACACCTCCAAGACTCCCAGTTACACCCTGACACTCCCAGTTACACCTGACACCCCAGGCACACCTCTGATACTCCGGCACACCTCCTGACACTTCCGGATACACTTCAATTCCCAATCACACTCCAAGTACAACTCTGACACCACCTGCACACCTCGACACTCAGGCACACCAATGACACTCCCCAGGCACACCTCTGACACTTCCAGGTACACCTTGACACTCCCAGGCACACCTCTGACAATCCCCGGTACACCTCTGACACTCCCTACAACACCTGACACCCCAGGAACACCTCTGATACGTCCAGGTATACCTCTGACACTCCCCAGGCATACCCCTGACACCCCAGGCACACCTCTGACACTCCCAGGCACACCTCAGACACCCCCAGGCACACCTCTCTGACACTCCCAGAACACCTCTGATACGCCCAGGTATTCCTCTGACACTCCCCAGGCATACCTCTGACACTCCCAGGTACACCTCTGACAACTACCAGGCACACCTTGACACTCCAAGTACCTTGACGCTGCCAAGCACTCCTCCGACACCCCAGGAGCACCTCTGACACTCCGGCACACCCCTGACACTCCAGTGCACACCGCTGACACCCCAGGCACACCTTGACACCAGGCACACCCTGACACTCCAGGCACACTGCTGACACTGCCAGGCACACCCCAGACACTGCCAGGTGCCACTCCAGACACTCCAGGCACAGCCCAGACACTCGCAGTTACACCAGAAAACTCCCAAGTACCTGTGACACTCCCAAGCACTTCTGACACCCCAGGCACACCTCTGACACTTCCAAGTACACCGCTGACACCCCAGTCACACCTCTGACAATCCCAGGCACACGTCAGGCACTCCAGGCATACCCCCCTGACACTTCCAGGCACACCCCTGACACTTCCAGGCACACCGACACCTCTCCAGGCACACCCCTGACCCTTCCAGGGCCACCCCTGAAACCCAGAGGCACACCAATGACACTCCCAGGCACACCTCTGACACTTCCAGGCACACTCTGACACTCCCGGTACACCTCTGACAATCCCAGGTACACTGACACCAGAACACCTCTGACCTCCCAGGCACACCTCTGACACTCCCAGGCACACCTCTGACACCTCAGCACACCTCTGACACCCCAGGCACCACTCTACACTAGTACACCTCTGATGCCCAGTTATACCTCTGACACCCCAGGTATACCTCTGACACTTGTGCCACTGATGACACTCCCAGGCACCCTCGATGACACTCCCAGGTACACCGATGACACTCCCAGGCACACCGATGACACTGCAAGATACCCCTCTGACATTCCATGTACACCAGACACTTCCAGGTACACCCCAGACACTCCCCAGGCACACCCTCAGACACTCCCCAGGTACACCTCTGACATTCCCAGGCACACCGCTGTCACTCCCAGGTACACCCCTGACACTCCCAGTGACACACCCTGACACTCCTGGTGCACATCTCTGACAATCCCAGGTACACCTCAGTCAATCCCAGGCACACCTCTGACACCTCCAGGCACACCCCTGACACTTCCAGGCACACCTCCCTGACACCAGGCACACCAATGACACTCCCAGACACACCAATGACACACTCTGCACACCTCTGACACTCCAGGCACACCCCTGCCACTCCCAGGCACACCAATGATTCTCCCCAGGCACACCGCTGACACCCCCAGGCACACCGCTGACACTGCCAGGCACACCTCAGATCCCCAGGTGCACCGTGACACTCCCCAAGAGCACCTCTGACACTCCCCAGGCACAGCTCTGACACTGGCACACCTCCGACTCTCCCAGGCACACCTCTGACACCCCCAGGCACACTTCTCACACTCCCAGGCACACCTCTGACACTCCCAGGCACACCGCTGGACACCCCCCAGGTACACCCCTGACACCCAGGCACTCCACTGACATTCCCTGGTTCACCTCTGACACCCCTGGCACACCACTGACACTCCCAGGCACACCTCTGACACTCCCAGGCACACCTCTGACACTTCCAGATACACCTCTGACACTTCCTAGGCACACTCAATGACACACAGGCACACCTCTGACACTCCCATGTACACTCCGATACTCCCAGGTACACCTCCGATACACTCCCCAGGTACACCAGACACTCCCTGGTTCACCCTGACACTCCTGGTTCACCCCTGACAGTCCCTGGTACACCTCTGACAATCCCAGGCACACCTCTACAATCCCTGGTTCCCCCTGACACTCCAGGCACACCTCAGACACTCCCAGGTGCACCTCTGACACTGCCAGGTACTCACTCTAACACTCCAGATCCACCTCTGACACCCCAGGCACACCTCTGACACTCCCAGTCACACCTCCACACCCCAGTCACACCCCTGACACTTGCACACCCCTGACACTTCAGTACACCCTTTGATACTCCCAGGTACACCTCTGACACTTCCAGATACAACTCTGACACTCCCAGGTACACCAATCACACTCCCAAGCAACCTGACACCCCAGGCACAACCCACTGACACTCTACCAGGCACACCTCTGACACTCCCAGGCACTCCTTTGACGCTGCCAGGCACCCTCCGACACACCCAGGATCACCCTCTGACACTCCCCAGGCACACCCTGACACTCCCCAGGCACACTGCTGACACTCCCAGGTACCCTCTGACACTGCCAGGCACACCGCTGACACCCAGGTACACCCCTGACACCCCAGGCACACCGCTGACACTGCCAGGTACACCCCAGACACTGCCAGGTACACTCAGACACCCCAGGCCAGCCTCAGACACCCCAGTCACACCACTGACAACACCTAGGCACATCTCTGACACTTCCAGATACACCCTGGCACTTCCAGACACACCTCTACACTCCCAGGCACACCCTGACACTCCCAGCGCACCCTGACACTCCCCAGGCACACCTCTGACACCCCAGGCACACCTGACACCCCCAGGCACACCTCTGACACTCCCCAGGCACACACACACCCAGGCACACCTTGACACTCCTGGTGTACACCTCATACCCCAGGTACACCTCTGACACTTCCAGATACACCCTGACACTTCCAGATACACCTCTTACACCCCAGGCACACCTCAACGATACCAGGTACACCTCTGACACTCCCAGGTACACTCTGACACCCCAGGCACACCTCTGACACTCCCAGGTACTCACTCTAACAAGGCACCTGTGACACCCAAGTGCACCTCTGACACTCCCAGGCACACCTCCACACCTCCAGGCACACCTGACCTCCCAGGCACACCCTGACACCAGGCACACTTCTCACACCCCAGGTACACCTCTGAACTCCAAGGTACACCGCTGACACTCCCAGGAACACCTCTGACACTCCCAGGTACCCACTGACATTCCCTTGTTCACCCTGACACTCCCTGCACACCTTGACACTCCCAGGTACACCAGACACTCCCAAGTACACCTGCGATACTCCCAGGTACACCTCCGATACTCCCAGGTATCCTGACACCCTGGCACCTCTGACACTCCCAGATACACCTTGATACCTGAGGCACACCCTGACACTTCCAGATACACCTCTGACACTCCCAGGTACACCAATGATACTCAACAGGTACACCTCTGACACTCCCAGGTACACCTCCGATACCCCAGGTACACCTGATACCCCAGGTACACGTCAGACACCCTGGTTAACCTCTGACACTCCCTGGTTCACCCTGACACTCCCTGGTACACCTCTGACATTCCCAGGTACACTCTTACAATCCCTGGTTCTCCTGACACTCCCAAGTACACCTCAGACACTCCCAGGTACACCTCTGACACTCCCAGAGGACTACTCTGACAATCCCAGGTCCACCTATGACACTCCCAGGTACACCTCTGACACTCCCAGTTACACCTCCAACACTCCCAGTTACACCCCTGACACTCCCAGGTACACCCTGACACCCCAGGTACACCTCTGATACTCCCCACACCTCTGACACTTCCAGATACAACTCTGAGACTCGCACACCAATCACACCCAAGCACAACTCTGACACCCCAGGTACACCACTGACACTACCAGGTACACCGCTGACACCCCAGGTACTCTTGACGCTGCCAGGTACTCCTCCGACACTCCAGGAACACCTCTGACTCCCAAGCACACCAATGACACCCAGCACCTCTCACACTTCCAGGTAAACCTCTGACACCCCAGGCACACCTCTGACACTCCTAGGTACACCTCTGGCACTCTCAGAACACCTCTGACACTCCCAGGTACACCCCTGACACTTCCAGGTACACCCTGACACTTCCAGGTACACCTCTGACACGCCCAGGTACACCAATGACACTCCCAGGTACACCACTGACACCCTGGTACACCTCAGACACCCCTGCACAACTCAGACACTCCCAGGTACACCTCTGACACTCCCAGGTCCACCGTCACCCCAGGTACACCTTAAAACCCCAGTTACACCCTGACACTCCCAGGTACACCTCTGACAATCCCAGGTACACCCTAGACAATCCCTGGTACACCTCTGACACTTCCAGGTACACCCCCTGACACTTCCAGGTACACCCCTGTCACTCCCAGGTACACCAATGACACTCCCAGGTACACCTCTGACAATCCTTGGTACCTCTGACCTCCAGTACACCAATGACACACTCAGGTACACCTCTGACACTTCCAGGTACACCCCTGACACTTCCAGGTACACCAGTACTCCCAGGTACAGCTGACACTCCCAGGTACACCGCTGACACTGCCAGGTACACCTCAGACACTGCCAGGTACACCTCAGACACTCCCAGGGTAAAGCTCAGACACTCCATTAACTCCTCAGACACTCCCAGGTACACCTGTGACACTCCCAAGTGCACCTCTGACACTCCCAGGCACACCTCTGACACTCCCAGGTACACCTCTGACACTCCCAGGTACCTCTGACACTCCCAGGTACACTTCTCACACACCCAGGTACCTTTGACACTCCCAGGTACACCTCTCACCTCCCAGGTACACCTCTGACACTTCCAGATACACCTGACACTTTCAGATACACCTCTTACACTCCCAGGTACACCAATGATACTACCAGGTACACCTCTGACACTCCAGGTACACCTCCGATGCTCCCAGGTACACCTCCGATATTCCCAGGTACCTCAGAACTCCCTGGTTCACCTCTGACACTTCCAGATACACCTCTGACACCCAGGTACACCAATGATACTACCAGGTACACCTCAGACACGCCCAGACACCTCCGACTTCCCAGGTACACCTCCGATACTCCCAGGTACACCTCAGACACTCCCTGGTTCACCTCTGACACTCCCTGGTTCACCTCTGACACTCCCAGGTACATCTTACACTCCTGGTTGTCCCCCTGACACACCCAGGTACACCTCTGACCTCCCAGGTACACCTCGTCTCCCAGGTACACCTCCCGATACTCCCAGGTACTCTCTGACACTCCTATTTACCACCCAACACTCAGGTACACCTCTGATACTCCCAGGTACACCTCTGACACTTCCAGATACACCTGTGACACTTCCAGGTACATCAATGATACTACCAGGTACACCTCTGACCTCCCATGTACACCTCCGTACTCCAGTGCCTCCGATACTCCCAGGTACCTCTCAGACACTCCTGGTTCACCTCTGACACTCCTGGTTCACCTCTGACACTCCCTGGTACACCTCTGACAATCCCAGGTACACCTCTTACAATCCCTGGTTCCCCCTGACACTCCCAGGTACACCTCAGACACCAGGTGCACCTCTGACACTGCCAGGTACTACTCTAACACTCCCAGATCCACCTCTGACACTCCCAGGTACACCTCTGACACTCCCAGTTACACCTCCGTTGCTCCCAGTTACACCCTGACACTCCCAGGTACACCCCTGACACTCCCAGGTACCTCTGATACTCCCAGGTACACCTCTGACACTTCCAGATACAACTCTGACCTCCCAGGTACACCAATCACACTCCCAAGTACAACTCTGACACTCCCAGGTACACCACTAGCACTACCAGGTACACCTCTGACACTCCCAGTACTCCTTTGACGCTGCCAGGTACTCCTCCGACACACCAAGGAACACCTCTGACACTCCCAGGTACACCTCTGACACTCCCAGGTACATTGCTGACACTCCCAGGTACACCTCTGACACTCCCAGGTACACCGCTGACACTCCCAGGTACACCCCTGACACTCCCAGGTACACCGCTGACACTGCCAGGTACACCTCGAACACTGCCAGGTACATCAGACACTCCCAGGTACAGCTCAGACACTCCCAGTTACACCCTGACACTCCCAGGTACACCTCTGACACTCCCAGGTACACCTCTGACACTCCCAGGCACACCTCTGACACTCCAGGTACCTCCTGACACTCCCAGGTACACCTCTGACACTCCCAGGTACACTTCTCACACCCAGGTACACCTTTGACACTCCGGTACCTCTCGCCTCCCAGGTACCTCTGACACTTCCAGATACACCTCTGACACTTCCAGATACCTCTTACACTCCAGTACACCAATGATACTACAGGTACACCTCTGACACTCCCAGGTACACCTCCCGTGCTCCCAGGTACACCTCCGATATTTCTACCTCAGACACTCCCTGGCTCACCTCTGACACTTCCACATACACCTCTGACTCCCAGGTACACCAATGATACTACCAGTACACCTCCAGACACGCCCAGGTACACCTCCATACTCCCAGGTACACCTCCGTCTCCCAGGTACGTCAGACACTCCTGGTTAACCTCTGACACTCCTGGTTCACCTCTGACACTCCTGGACACACCTGACACTCCCAGGTACACCTCTTACACTCCTGGTTGTCCCCTGACACACCAGGTACCTCTGACACTCCCAGGTACACCTCGATACTCCCAGGTACACCTCCGATACTCCAGGTGCTCCTCTGACACTCCCTGGTACACCACTGACACTCCCAGGTACACCTCTGATACTCCCAGGTACCTGACACTTCAGAACACCTGTGACACTTCCAGGCATCAATGATACTACCAGGTACACCTCTGACACTCCCATGTACACCTCCAATACTCCCAGGTACACCTCCGTGCTCCCAGGTACACCTCAGACACTCTGGTTCTCTGTCACTCCTGGTTTCACCTCTGACACTCCTGGTACCTCTGACAATCCCAGGTACACCTCTTACAATCCCTGGTTCCCCTGACACTCCCAGGTACACCTCAGACACTCTCAGGTGCACCTCTGACACTGCCAGGTACTACTCTAACCTCCCAGATCCACCTCTGACACTCCCAGGTACACCTCTGACACTCCCAGTTACACCTCCGTTCTCCCAGTTGCACCCTGACACTCCCAGGTACACCCCTGACACTCCCAGGTACCTATATTCTCCCAGGTACACCTCTGACACTTCCAATACAACTCTGACACTCCAGGTACACCAATCACACTCCCAAGTACAACTCTGACACTCCCAGGTACACCACTGACACTACCAGGTACACCTCTGACCAGGTATCCTTTGACGCTGCCAGGTACTCCTCCGACACACCAAAACACCTCCTGACCTCCCAGGTACACCTCTCACACTCCCAGGTACATTGCTGACATTCCCAGGTACACCTCTGACTCTCCAGGTACACCGCTGACACTCCCAGGTACACCCCTGACACTCCCAGGTACACCGCTGACACTGCCAGGTACCTCAGACACTGCCAGGTACACTTCAGACACTCCCAGGTACAGCTCGAACCTCTCAGTTACACCCTGACCTCCCAGGTACACCTCTGACACTCCAGGTACTACTCTAACCATCCCAGATCCACCTCTGACACTCCCAGGTACACCCCTGCCCTCCCAGGTACACACCAGCCACCTCCAGGTACACCTCTGACACTTCCAGGTACCTCTGACACTCCCAGGTACACTCTGACACTCCTAGGTACCTCTGACCTCCCAGGTACACCTCTGACACTCCCAGGTACACCTCTGACACTCCCAGGTATACCTCTGACACTCCCAGGTACACCGATGACACTCCCAGGTACACCATTGACACTGCAAGATACACCTCTGACATTCCATGTACACCTCAGACACTTCCAGGTTCACCTCAGACACTCCCAGGTATACCTCAGACACTCCCAGGTACACCTCTGACACGCCCAGGTACACCGCTGTCACTCCCAGGTACACCCCTGACACTCCCAGTTATACCCCTGACACTTCCAGGTTCACCTCAGACACTCCCAGGTACACCTCAGACAATCCCAGGTAAAGCTCAGACACTCCCAGTAACACCTCAGACACTCCCAGGTGCACCTGTGACACTCCCAAGTGCACCTCTGACACTCCCAGGCACACCTCTGACACTCCCAGGTACACCTCCGACTCTCCCAGGTACACCTCTGACACTCCCAGGTACACTTCTCACACTCCCAGGTACACCTCTGACACTCCAAGGTACACCACCTGACACTCCCAGGTACACCTCTCCACCTCCCAGGTACTCCACTGACATTCCTTGTTCACCTCTGACACTCCCTGGTACACCTTTGATACTCCCAGGTACCTCCAGACACTCCCAGGTACACCTCCGATACTCCCAGGTACACCTCCGATACTCCAGGTACTCCTCTGACACTCCCTGGTACACCTCTGACACTCCCAGGTACACCGTACTCGGGTACACCTCTGACACCTCCAGATACACCTGACCTCCCAGGTACACCAATGATGCTAACAGGTACACCTCTGACACTCCCAGGTACCTCCGATACTCCCAGGTACACCTCCGATACTCCCAGGTACGTCAGACACTCCTGGTTCACCTCTGACACTCCCTGGTTTACCTCTGACACTCCCTGGTACCTCTGACACTCCCAGGTACACCTCTGACACTCCCAGTTACACCTCCAGCACTCCCAGTTACACCTGTGCTCCCAGGCCCACACCTGACACTCCCAGGTACACCTCTGATACTCCCAAGTACACTCTGACACTTCCAGATACAACTCTGACACTCCCAGGTACACCAATCACCTCCCAAGTACAACTCTGGCCTCCCAGGTACCACCTGACACTACCAGGTACCTCTGACCTCCCAGGTACTCCTTTGACGCTGCCAGGTGCTCCTCCGACACTCAGGAACACCTCTGACACTCCCAAGTACACCAATGACACTCCCAGGTACACCTCTCACACACTTCCAGGTACACCCCTGACACTTCCAGGTACCTCTGACACTCCCAGGTACACCAATGACACTCCCAGGTACACCACTGACACTCCTGGTACCTCAGACACTCCCAGGTATGCCTCAGACACTCCCAGGTACACCTCTGACACTCCCAGGTACACCGCTGTCACTCCCAGGTACACCCTAACACTCCCAGTTACACCCTCACTCCCGGTACACCTCTGACAATCCGAGGACACCTCAGACAATCCCAGGTACACCTCTGACACTTCCAGGTACACCCCTGACACTCCCAGGTACACCAGCCAGCACTCCCAGGTACACCTCTGACAATCCTTGGTACACCTCTGACCTCCCAGGTACACCAGCCAGCACACTCAGGTACACCTCTGACACTTCCAGGTACACCCTGACACTTCCAGGTACACCAATGATACTCCAGGTACACGCTGACACTGCCAGGTACACCTCCAACACTGCCAGGTACCTCAGACACTCCCAGGTAAAGCTCAGACACTCCCATTAACTCCTCAGACACTCCCTGGTACACCTGTGGCCTCCCAAGTGCACCTCTGAACCTCCCAGGCACCTCTGAGCCTCCCAGGTACCACCTCCGACACTCCCAGGTACACCTCACACTCCCAGGTACCTTCTCCACACACCCAGGTACACCTTTGACCTCCCAGGTGCACCTCTCGCCTCCCAGGTGCACCTCTGTGCTTCCAGATACACCTCTGACACTTCCCAGATACACCTCTGCCTCAGGTACACCAATGATACTGGGTACCTCTGGCTCCCAGGTACACCTCGTGCTCCCAGGTACACCTCCGTACTCCGAGTACCCTCAGACACTCCCTGGTTCACCTCTGACACTTGAATACACCTCTGAACCTCCCAGGTACCTGCCAATGCTACCAGGTACCTCAGGCCTCCAAGTACACCTCCGATACTCAGGTACACCTCCCATGCTCCCAGGTACACCTCAGACTCCTGATTCACCTCCCAGCCTCCTGGTTCACCTCTGGCCTCCCTGGTACACCTCCTGACACTCCCAGGTACACCTCTTGCACTCCTGTTCTCGCTTGCTCCCAGTGCCTCAGGACACTCCCAGGTAACCTCTGGCACACCCAGGTACTACTCTGCACTCCAGGTACACCTCTGCATTCCCAGGTGCACCTCTGACACTCCCAGTTACCTCCGGCACTCCCAGTTACCCTGACTTTCCCAGGTACACCCCAGCCCTCCCAGGTACACCTCTGATACTCCAGGTACACCTCTGACACTTCCAGACCTCCCCTGACACTCCCAGGTACACAATCACCTCCCATGCAACTCTGGCACTGCCCTGGTACACCTCTGACACTCCAGGTGCCTCTGACCTCCCAGGTACACTGGCCTTCCGTGCCTCTGACACTCCCAGTTACACCTCTGACAATCCCTGGTACACCTCTGACACTCTCAGGAACACCTCTGGCCTCCCAGGTACACTTCTGACACTCCCAATACACCTTTGACCTCCCAGGCACCTCTGGCCTCCCAGGTGCACCTCTGATACGCTCAGGTATCTCTGACCTCCCAGGTATCCTCTGGCCTCTGGGTACACCTCTGACAACCGTTACACCTTTGACCTCCAAGGTACTCCTTGACGCTGAGGAACTCCTCCGGCCTCCCAGGAACACCTCTGGCCTCCCAGGTATGCCTCCCCAGTGGTACACCGCTTCAGCACTCTGCCTCTGACCTCCCAGGTACACCTCCCGTCTCCCAGGTACACCTCCCGTGCTCCCAGGTCACCTCAGGCACTCCTGGTTCTCTGGCTTGCCCAGATACACCTCTGGCACTCCCAGGTACACCAATGATACCAGGTACCTCAGACACCCAGGTACACCTCCGTCTCCCAGGTACACCTCCGTCTCCCAGGTACACCTCATTCACTCCCTGGTTCACCTCTGGCCTCCTGGTTCACCTCTGACCTCCCTGGTACACCTCCCAGCCTCCCGTACCTCTTACCTCCTGGTTCTCCCCTGGCCTCCCAGTGCACCTCAGACCTCCCAGGTACCTCTGGCCTCCCAGTTCCTCCGACACTCCCAGTTACACCCTGAAACTCCCAGGTACACCTGGCCTCCCAGTGCACCTCTGATACTCCCAGGTACACCTCCCAGCACTCCAGGTACACCTCTGATACGCCCAGGTATGCCTCAGAGCTCCCAGGTATACCTCTGACATGCTCCAAGTACACCTCTGGCACTCCCAGGTACCAGTGGCCTCCAGGTGCCTCGGCACTCCTGGTACACCTCCAGGCTCTGGTACACCATGACACACTCAGGTACACCTCTGACAGCCCAGGTACCCTGACACTTCAGTACACCAATGATGCTCTCAGGTACACCCTGACACTCCCAGGTACACCGCTGACACTGCCAGGTGCACCTCCAGACACTGCCAGGTGCACCTCCAGACAATCCCAGGTAAGCTCAGACCTCCCAGTAACACCTCAGACACTCCCAGTGCACCTGTGACGCTCCCAAGTGCACCTCTGGCACTCCCAGGCACACCTCTGACTCTCCAGGTACCTCCGACACTCCCAGGTACACCTCCCAGCACTCCCAGTACACTTCTCCCCCCAGGTACACCTTGGCCTCCCAGGTACCTCTCATACTCCCAGGTACCTCCTTGCTTGAATACACCTCTGGCCTTGAATACACCTCTGTGCTCCCAGGTACACCAGAATGCTACCAGGTACACCTCTGACACTCCCAGGTACCTCGTGCTCCCGTTACACCTCCCGTCTCCCAGGTACACTTCGAGCCTCCTGGTTCACCTGGCCTCCCTGGTTCACCTCTGGCCTCCCTGGTACACCTCCCAGCCTCCCAGGTACACCTCTTACCTCCTGGTTCTCCCCAGCCTCCAGGTACACCTCAGACACTCTCAGGTCACACCCTCCAGCACTCCCAGGTACTACTCCCAGCACTCCCAGGTACACCTCTGGCTTTCCCAGGTACACCTCTGCCTCCCAGGTACACCCTGACACTCCCAGGTGCACACCTCTGATGCTCCCAGGTACACCTCTGACTTGCTTCACCTTACTCCTTGCTCCCAGGTACCAATCACCTCCCAAGTACAACTCTGGCATCGCCTGGTACCTCGCTTGCTCCCAGGTGCCTGCCCCAACACTTCCCAGGTACACCTCTTCCTGCTCCCAGGTACACCTCTGACAATCCCTGGTACACCTCTGACACTCTCAGAACACCTCTGACACTCCCAGGTACACTCTCTGCTCCCAGATACACCTCGCTGCAGCCAGGTACCTCTGACCTCCCAGTGCACCTCTGTGATACGCCCAGGTATGCCTCTGGCCTCCAGGTATACCTCTGACCTCCCATGCCTCTGGCACTACCAGGTACACCTTTGACCTCCAAGGTGCCTTTGCGCTGCCAGGTACTCCTCCGGCTTACTCCCAGGAACACATCTGACCTCCCAGGTACCTCCTGACCTCCCAGGTACACCATGGCACTCTGGGTACACCTCTGGCTCTCCCAGGTACACCGCCCAGCTCTCCCAGGTACCCAGCTCAGACACTCCCAGTTACACCTCAGAAATTCCCAAGTGCCTGTGGCCTCCCAGTGCCTCTGACCTCCCAGGCACCTCTGGCCTCCCAGGTACAACTCTGGCTCTCCCAGTTACACCCTTCAGCACTGCCAGGTACACCTGCATGACACTCAGGTACCACCCCTGACATTCCCAGTTACACCTCTGAGAATCCCAGGTGCGTCAGGCACTCCCAGGTATGCCTCCTGACACTTCCAGGTACACCCCTGACCTTCCAGGCACCACTGACACTTCCAGGTGCACCCTGCCCTTCCAGGTGCACCTCTGACACTCTCAGGAGCACCTCTGACCTCCCAGGTGCCTCTGACACTCCAGGTGCACCTCTGACACTCCCAGGTGCACCTGACACTCCCAGGTACCTCTGCTCCCAGGTAAACCTCTGCACTCCCAGGTAAACCTCTCAGCCTCCCAGGTACACCTCTGACGCCCAGGTATACCTCTAACACTCTGGTATGCTCCCAGCCTCTGGTACACGTCCCAGCCTCCCAGGTACCGATGACACTGCAAGATACACCTCTGACATTCCATGTACCCATCATACACTTCCGTACACCTCAGGCACTCCCAGGTACACCTCAGACACTCCCAGGTACACCTCTGACACTCCCAGGTACACCGCTTCTGCTCCCAGGTACACCTCTGACATGAGTGCACCCCCTGACACTTGGTACACATCTGGCCTCCCAGGTGCACCAATGACACTCCCAGGTACACCTCTGCCTCCTGGTGCACCTCTGACATCCCCATGTGCACCAATGACACACTCAGGTGCCTCCTGACAGCCCAGGTACACCCCTAGCCACTTCCAGGTACACCAATGATGCTCCCAGGTACACCGCTGACACTCCCAGGTACACCTCAGACTCCCACTGCAGTACACCTCCGACACTGCCAGGTACACCTCAGACACTCCCAGGTGGCCTGAGCACTCCCAGGTACACCTCAGACACTCCCAGGTACACCTCTGAGCCTCCTGGTTCTCCTCTGACACTTCCAGATACACCTCTGACACTCCCAGGTACACCAGCCAGTACTGCCAGGTACACCTCTGGCCTCCCAGGTACACCTCCGTTACTCCCAGGTACACCTCCGTCTCCCATGTGCATCAGACACTCCCTGGTTCACCTCTGGCCTCCCAGGTACCTGTGTCGCTCCCAGGTACACCTGGCACTCCTGGTACACCTCCAGACACTCCCAGGTATGCCTCAAGCACTCCCAGGTACACCTCTGACCTCCCAGGTACACCGCTGTCCTCCCGGGTACACCCCTAACACTCCCAGTTGCACCCCCTGACCTCCCAGGTACACCTCTGACAATCCGGTACACCTCAGACAATCCCAGGTACCTCTGACCTTCTGGGTACCCCTGACTTCCAGGTACCTCTGTGCTCCCAGGTACACCACCAGCACTCCCAGGTACACCTCTGACAATCCTTGGTACACCTCTGTGCCTCCCAGGTACCCAATGACGCCTCGAGGTACACCTCTGACACTTCCAGGTACCCCTGACACTTCCGTCAATGATGCTCCAGGGGTACCATGACCTCCCAGGTACCACTGACACTTCCAGGTACCTCTGAGCTCCCAGGTACCCCTCTGACAATCCTGGTGCCTCTGACACTCTCGAACACCTCTGACCTCCCAGGTAAAGTTCAGACCTCCAGTAACTCCTCGACCTCCCAGGTGCACCTGCCGCCTCCCAGTGCACCTCTGGCCTCCCAGCACACCTAGCCTCCCAGGTGTAGCCTCCCGTGCTCCAGGTACACCTCTGAGCCTCCCAGGTACCTTCTCCCACCCAGGTACCTTTGACCTCCCAGGTACCTCTCATTCTCCCAGGTACACCTCTGAGCACTTCCAGATACACCTCTGACACTTCGATGCCTTCTTTACATCCCAGGTACACCAAATACTACCAGGTACACCTCTGGCCTCCCAGGTACCTCCATGCTCCCAGTACCTCCCGTACTCCCAGGTATCACCACCTCAGACACTCCCTGGTTCACCTCTGACACTTCCGTTCCCTCTGTGCTCCCAGGTACACCAATGATACTACCAGGTACACCTCGGACACGAGGTACACCTCCGATCTCCCCAGTGCCTCCGGTGCTCCCAGGTACACCACCTCGAACACTCCCTGGTTCACCTCCCAGCACTTCAGATACACCTCTGACACTCCCGTGCTGTGTGCTACCAGTACCTCTGGCCTCCCAGGTACCTCTTACCTGGTTCTCCCCTGGCCTCCCAGGTGCACCTCAGACCTCCCAGGTACACCTCTGGCCTCCCAGTACCTCACACCCAGTTACCTAGACTTTCCCAGGTACACCCTGACACTCCCAGGCCTCTGATCTCCAGGTACACCTCTGCGACCTTGGATACACCTCTGACCTACCAGGTACACCATCACACTCCCAAGTACAACTCTGACACCGCCTGGTACCTCTGGCTCTCCCAGGTACTGTGTGCTCCCAGGTACACCACAGCACTTCCAGGTGCACCTCTGACACTCAGTTACACCCCTGACAATCCTGGTGCACCTCTGACACTCTCAGGAACACCTCTGGCACTCCCAGGTACCTTCACTCCCAGATACCTCTGACACTCCCAGGTACCTCCCAGCCTCCCAGGTACCTCTGATGCATGGTGTATGCCTCAGGCACTCCCAGGTATACCTCCGACCTCCAGGTACACCTCTGACACAACCAGGTACCTTGCCACTCCAAGGTGCTCCTTTGCGCTGTTAGGTGCTCCTCCGACACTCCCAGGACACCTCTGAGCCTCCCAGGTGCACCTCTGACCTCCCAGGTACACCGCTGACACTCACAGGTACCTCTGGCCTCCCAGGTACACCATGACACTCCCAGGTGCAGCTCAGACCTCCCAGTTACACCTCAGCTCCCAGTGCCCTGTGACACCAGGCACCTCTGACCTCCCAGGCACACCTCACTTGCTCCCAGGTGCACCTGCAGCACTCCCGGATTACACCACTTCCAGCACTGCGGTTACACCTGTGAACTCCCAGGTGCACCCTGGCACTCCCAGTTACCTCTGAGAATCCAGGTACACGTCAGGCACTCCCAGGTATGCCTCTGACCAGGTACAACCTTCAGGTACCCACCACTAACCTTGGGTCCCTGACTTGGGTACCATGGTGCTCGCAGGTACCACCAACCTCCCAGGTTCACCTCTGACACTCAGGAACACCTCTGGCTTGCTCCCAGGTACCTCCTGACACTCCAGGTACCTCTCAACCTCCCAGGTACCTCTGCTTCTCCCAGGTACCTCTGAAATGCGCCCAGGTATGCCTCTGACACTCCCAGGTGCATGCCTCCCCTGCCTCCCAGGTACACCTCTGACGCTCTCAGGTGCACCAACCTCCCAGGTGCCTCTGTGCTCCTGGTGCTGCCACACCTTGGTGCACCATGCTCCTCCAGGTACACCTCTGACACTTCAGGTACACCTGACACTTCAGGTACACCAATGATACTCTCAGGTGCACCGCTGCACTCCCAGGTACACCGCACACTGCCAGGTACACCTCAGACACTGCCAGGTACACCTCAGCAATCCCAGGTAAGCCTAGGACACTCCCAGTAACACCTCAGACACTCCCTGGTACACCTGCTGGCTCCAGTGCACCTCCTGACACTCCCAGGTGAACCTCTGGCCTCCCAGGCACACCTCTGGCCTCCCAGGTACACCTCAGACTCCCAGGTACACCTCTCCACACCCAGGTACACCTTTGCTGCTCCAGGTGCACCTCTCCTTCTCCCAGGTACACCTCTGACCTTCAGATACACCTCGTGCTTCCAGATACCTCTGAGCCTCCCAGGTACACCAATGATGCTACCAGGTGCACCTCTGGCACTCCCAGGTACCTCCCGATGCTCCAGTACCCTCCATACTCCCAAGGCCTTGAACCTCCTGGTTCACCTCTGGCCTCCCTGGTTCACCTCAGCACTCCTGGTACACCTCTGACCTCCCAGGTACACCTCTTACCTCCTGGTTTCTCTAACCTCCCAGGTACCCTCAGGCACTCTCAGGTTTCCCTCTGGCCTCCCAGGTACTACTCCCCAGCCTCCCAGGTACACCTCTGCACATTCCCAGGTACACCTCTGTGCTCCCAGGTACCCCCAGCACTCCCAGGTGCCTCTGTTCTCCCAGGTACACCTCTGTCACTTCGGATACCTCTGCAGCACTCCCAGGTACACCAATCACACTCCCAAGTACACTCTGACGTTCCCAGGTGCACCTCAGACATCCCAGGTACCTCTGGCCTTCCAGGTGCCACACCCTGACACTTCCAGGTGCACCTCTGGGCAATACATGTTCTAG
>NW_024751008.1:0-11318 GCF_018991925.1 Homarus americanus
TTTTATATGATGGTGATGAAGGAAGGAATAGAGGGAAGTTCACGGGTGACGCAAGTATCCTCTTTAATCGACGGACACATGACAACCGATGTGCAGATACTACACGACCCAACCCCCTCCGACCGACTGTCAACAAACACAGCGCCCTGATGGTATTCGTAATGGAAGTGATAATGAAAAAAATATTTTATTTGTTTTTTTTTTAATCTCAATTTCGTTATTCCATGCAGTTCATTTTTAATCAATATATGTTTGTGGAATTCTAAATACGGTATATTGTTAGCAACACAAACAATAGCATTCATTAAAATATATACGGTTCATAGGAAAACCAGGGAGGGTATTCATGAATTTTAAGGAGTAGCTAGCCTAATTTCTATCACGCTTCTTGCTGAACATAGTTTTACGTGATGGAATGGATAAACATGAATTTTAAAGAATGAAAATAAAAATAATCCAAATGAATAACAAATAAATAAAATATTGTAATATGTGGAGGCCCCCAGATTGTGGAGGCCCCTGGGCAGCTGCCCACTTTGCCCACTCCTGCTTCAGATAAACTCTGGCAATTTCACTTCAGCTAAAATTCCTTCAAACAAAATTACACACTTGGAGATGTTCGGGGTACTTGGTTCTAACTACAGGAGCGAACATAAACACCTGTAGAGTTCTGTAGGTTCTATTCAACGGAAATATACAAGGGTGAGCTTACAAGCCCAAGTAGTCCTTACACTCCTATAGGGGTCAACTGACCTCTCTCTGACCTCTCAGGCGACATGTGGTAAGTGGTACATTAGCAGCTTCCAGGTATCGCCAGGCACATTTATATAAAGCCCCGTCCACACGATCGAGCACTGCCTGACGGGTACTCGCTTAATGCCTGTTGTTCTGGCAAAATTGACGGGCAAACCAACGGAGTGCCCGTGGTCAAGCGAAATCGCCAGATAAGGCCGTCTGCCTGGTGGTTTGACCGTTTGCTGCCGGGTCCATTCTCATGTAGTTAGTGAAGTCTTTCTCATGTTCACCTTGAAGTTCACGTAAAATCGCGGCATGACTTCCCTTAACTTTTCGTTGAGATAACCATTCCTTGCACCATTCCATTTTCTGTTTTTTCTTCTTTTTGCACACTGTAGCAATTATTATACACAGGGCTATAGTCTTCGATTTAACTGTCCTGCGACACACCATGGTGATCGTACCGCAGCAGCTACTGCCGACCACATACTAGCTACCAGCGGCAGAGTGTGACTGCTGCCAACCAGCACCTCTGTGTGTACGACGACACACAGACTTTGCCAGGTAAACGGGCAAAGTCCGCCGGGCGCTGTTCGATCGTGTGTACGGGGCTTTAGCGTGTGGTGACATGAAACAGGGGCTTTGCCACACGCTACTGACTAGAAAAGTAATGTATATATATAGAGTACATATATGGTATACATACAACATACATAATATACATACACCTCCCCCTCCCCCCCCCATACGCTCATAGCAAAGTCTTGAGCGGACCTTTTCCTGTGGATCACACCCGGATGCCTTCACACACCCTGTGACCCTCACACACTCTGTGGCCCTTAGACACCCTGTGGCCCTCGCACACCCTATAGCCCCACGCGCTCTGTGTGGCACCTCATACACACTAACACTCATACACCCTGTGGCCATTACACATCCTGTGTGAGGGCCACCAGGTGTTAGAGGGCCACCGGGTATGTGAGAGACACCGGATGCGTGAGGACCACCGTGTGTGTGTGAGGACCAGAGGGTTATGTGAGGTCCACAGGGTTATGTGAGGCCCATAGGGTTATGTGAGGCCCACAGGGTTATGTGAGGCCCATAGGGTTATGTGAGGCCCATAGGGTTATGTGAGGCCCACAGGGTTATGTGAGGCCCATAGGGTTATGTGAGGCCCACAGGGTGTGTGAAGGCATCTGGGTGTGTGACGGCCACCGGGTGTGTGAGGACGGCAGGGTGTGTGAGGGCCATAGGGTGTGTAAGCGCCACAGGGTGTGTGAAGGCCACAGGGTGTGTGAGGGCCATAGTGTGTGAGGGCCACACGGTGTGTGAGGAGCCAGAGGATATGTGAGGGACACAGGGTGTGTAAGGGCCATAGAGTGTCTAAGGGCCAGGTCCAGAGAGTATGAGAAGCCAACAGGGTGCGTGAGGGCCACAGGGTATGTGAGGGCCACAGGGTGTGTGAAGGCCACAGGGTATGTGAAGGCAACAGGGTTTGTGAGGGCCACAGGGTGTGCTAAGGTCACAGCGTGTGTGAGGGCCACGGTTTGTGAGAGGGCCACAGGGTATGTGAAGGCAACAGGGTATGTGAGGGCCAGAGGATATGTGAGGGCTATAGGGTGTGTAAGGGCCATAGGGTGTCTAAGGGCCAGAGTGCATGTTAGGCCCACAGGGTGTGTGAGGGCCACAGGATATGTGTGGGCCACAGGTTGTGCCAAGTTTACAGGGTGATTGAGGGCCAGAGGGTGTGTGATTGTCACAGGGTGTGTGAAGGTCGCAGGGCGTGTGAAGGTCACAGGGTGTGTGAAGGCAACAAATTGTGTGAGGGCCACAGGGTGTGTGAAGGCAACAGATTGTGTGAGGGCCACAGGGTGTGTGAGGGTCACAACATGTGTCAGGGCCACAGGGTGTGTGAGTGCCATATTTGTGTAAGGGTTATAGGGTATGTGAGGACTACAGGGTGTGTGAGGGCTACAGATTGTGTGAGGACCACAGATTGTGTGAGGACCACAGATTGTGTGAGGGCCATGGAGTGTGAGAGGGCCACAGGATGTGTGAGGCCATATCATTTGTAAGGGCCAGAGGATGTGTGGGAGCCAGAGGGTGTGTGGGAACCAGAGGGTGTGTGGGGGCCAGAGGGTGTAACGGCCATTATTCGCCCGGATCAAGGTGTGTGGCGTTTACAAATAGGTCTCACCTGACCAGTACACTCAGGCTTAAGCCACAGTCACCTCCAGCTTATGTAAACCGACAATAACCACAGACGTCTTTTATTATATACAAACTTGTAAAGTACAATGTGTTCATGAATGCCTCACCAAGGACCTTCTCGTGTGTTCAAATACTGAAATTGAAATTGAAATATTTTATAGACAATAAAACTATTACATCAAAAGGATTATGCAGTATACTACTCCCACCCTCACCTATACCATCCCTTTCTGGGGCTTACAAAAAGTTATAAATATTATAAGAACACATTAATTATTTTACACCAATAAAATAGTTCATTTTGACATGAACGCTGTACTACATCAATAGAACAGATAATTTAATCTTATACAAATTTAAAGGTCATCATAACCTTGAAGCAAAATTTTTATACAATGAAAAAATAATAATTTGTCCATAATTTTCAGTAATATTTGTATCCCAATCATAGTCTCATTATAACAGTATCAACAGATGGTAAGTTAGTCCCGTAAGTTACATTGGTGTTTTGTAACACATACAAATAATGCTGAAAACTCTCGCTACACATGACAATCACTTCTCTTTCAAATACCGAGAGAGGAACTTAATGGTTTGTGTGGTAAGGTTGGCCACCTCTTAAGAGACACTAGGCTGATTGATTGTGGTAATTACATCCCTGGCGAAGCAACAGCGTAGGTTATATTTCGCCGAATTAAATTTAATGTTTAAAGGACTAAAATAAAATATTGCAAGTTAAAAACATAATAAATAAAATAGAACTTTCATAAAAACCATTTAAACGTTAATAAATAACACTCAAAGCTTGTGTCAAAGGCCGGCTGCTCACTAGGCTCCTCACTACTTATCAGTTATCACAACAAATATTTTTCGAAAGTTTGTTATTCGAGAAGTTTATTTTCCTTAATGATCTGAAGTGTCTATGATTTTCGAATCAATGACCATCCGAAACTTTTTCAAACAAATTGAATCATTCGATGAAAGAACTTTCCAACAAAGATAACTAATGTTGGAAATATTTCACAACCAAGAATGATGATCTCACAATTTTTCTCAAAGCAGAAGATATGAAGCTAACGTATGGTAACGAAACATACCGTAATGATCTTTGGGAAATTTGGGTAAAGTTAGGTTAGTTTTGGTAGCTTCGTATCATCAATAAATGATTGGTTTTGGACTCTTGGAGTTCAGTCGTGGTACTATTTTTAACATTACTTTCCCTAAACCGAGACACTACTCAGTGCCGCGCGACACCTTGGGGCGGTGCATGGACGCTCACCGCTCTCTGTGACTTTATTAATTGTATTGGTAATTTAATGCAGCGCGTTATATGATGAATTTATACGCTGTGATCACACACAGAAGACCTCCTGGGAAAAAAGTTGGATACATATGGTGAAGTGTTTACTAAGTGTCTTAACGGTGAAGGAAAGTGGCAGGACACCGGGTGCACAACGCCTTCTTGAGGAGTCAGGTAAGACGCTGCTGTTGTGTTTTAAAGGAACAATAAAAAATCTTGTATCTTTAATGGGAAAAATTTCCTCAACTTGGTGTTAAGGCTGGAACACACTCGTTAAATATTAGCCTTTTCGTTTTCCCTTGTTCGTGTTAAGAATAAAAACTGTGTGTTCCGCTCGGACCGCCATCTTGGACCGCCAAGTTCGCGTTCCTCCTCCCCGTTTATTTTTTTTCTTCTGTATTATCGTTTCGGTCATCCAGCGAATTTGCGGATTTTAAATTCCCAACGTTATGTTGGGTGAGGGTAGGATTTAATCAGGGTTTTTCGATGGTTTTGGGGTATTATTTTACTTTCGCACATAGCGTGGGTGCGTTCATAGTATAAGCTTGTTTGGTATATATTACTAAAATTATCTTTGTATTTGGCATAATACCCAGAGTTTATTGATTGGTTGAGCATGTATGCATGTTATTTAGAGTAACTCGGCAACAATTTTGATCTGATAATTGTGTGATTTTGTTTCTTTACGTTTATAATTGAAAATGGACTACTAAATGTTTAAAATGATTGAACTTAAACTTTTGGGTGGGATTTTGGGGAAATGTCATGTAGGCGTCCGTGTTTTTGGTGAAGATCAGTTGAAGGTCAAGGGGATGCGATATATAAATTGTGATCATAGATACAATCGAAATAAAAAACTAAGAATAATTCGGACTAAATTGGCAAGTTATATCATAATTAAGAGTTGCTGTCAATGTGAGGCGTTTTTTAAGAATACAGTAACCCAGTTCCGCCCGGTGTTGTGCCCCAGGAGTAACTCACCCAATACTGGTGCAGTTTCTAGACAGGTTAGCGTAGACACGAGCCTGCAGCTGGAGCGGAGGTCTTACTCGGTGCCACAGAACCTCCGCCTTGGTGATATTAGTTTCCTGCTGTGACTTCGGTTAATCCATCTTCAGTGTCCGGTTATACCCCCTCATGTGACCCGTTATACCTCTTCCTGTGTCCGGTTATACCCCCTCATGTGACCCTTTATACCCCCTCCTGTATCGGGTTATACCCCCTCATGTGACCCGTTATACCTCCTGTGCCTCGGTTATAACCCAACTATGAGCGGCAGTAACCATGACTGTTATCATTACATTACAGAAAAGGTGATAGTGATAATAACTTTCCCTGGCGCAATGTTGCAAGTATATATACGGTTTTAAATACCATGTGACCCAAACGTTCACTTGCAAAAATACTGAAAAACTATTTTTAGTTCGTATATTGGAAACAAATATATTTATGATATTACTGTGTATATAATATATAAATGTTTTACACACACGTCAAAGTGACACCAGGATACAAGACTCGTGGCTCTTATGGTTACTGAGGCCAGATTTCAGCATCAATAATCTGTTTATGTCTTCCCGTTCAAGGATATAATTTAAACTAAACTAGACTAGAATTCAGAATAACATAGCAAATTAAATTACCGCATACAATTAACTTCAATGCATGTATACTATGTTGGTTTCCTAGTGGCTACTGTACTTGCATATTATATTAAGCACGTGTTATTGTTGAAAATAAAGAAACAAAAAAACAAACAGATCAGGAGTGACAAACGATAAATATGTTGTGTTGTAAGAGAAACAATTGAGACCCTTCAGCTGTGTGTAAATGAGGTAGAAAGTCAGTCAAGATCAGCAAACTAGACTTGGTCACAATACTGTTAACTATTAAGATTTAGCTCATAGATGTTCACTATCTCTGGCTGAAATATGGCATGGATATGAGCAATTGAGCATGTACCTCAGAAGTGTTCGGAAGGTAATATTTTAGGGGGATGGACCTCCACTGCCAAAGGTGGATAACTCCTTCAACAAAAACACGTCTGAGTTGGTGGCAGACTCAGACCTAAAAGTGGGTCCCTTGTATCCCACTGCAGTTTTTAATTCAGAGAACTGATGTTTGGTAACTGCCTTGTCGTGGTGAGGAGCTTCAATTCTCTCGATCTAGTAATCACTGTTGGTGGGTGTTTGTTGACACTGGTAGGACCACCATGGCGAACTGGTTGCTGGTGAGGTTCTTAAGTGGAATTTATTTTTACACAAGAGACAGTGAACGGCTCAAAATTATGAAGTCTGTCTCTGAGTCACCTGTTTCGTGCACTTTAGATATATCAGAAACACCACCATACAAAACTACCACGAAAAGTCTGAATGAATAACGTTGAAATCTATATCATCCTTACCTACAAGATCCTCAAGTGTAGATGTTAAATATTGCCAGTAGTGTCAAGAGCATTTTCTCCACAACTGTACGGAATATTGAGAAGCTTTTGCGTTAGTGAGAGCTAAAAGCTTGGAGAGACCAGTAAGTTGTCTCGGGTCGTTTCCTTCAACTGGTAAGGAGGTGAGGGCGAGAGGGCAAGACTGGTCAACTAAATCGTGGACCAGTCTTGCAATACTTGTGACACTGATCGTATTTCTTTAATCTTTTCGTTCCATTTGCGACCACATGTTTACGACCTCACGATTGTCTGAACTTCTGTTCGACTTTTGGAAACTACGACTACTTGTACACATGTGTCAGAGTTCTCAGTTAAGACTTGGACAACACAATGTTCTGTGGTAAAGAGTACCAAGTATCTTCGTTATAAAGAGGTAAAAATATAAGATATGATAAAGTAAAGCATCGACAAGCTACATGTTTTGTCTATTATGATAGTCATCAGGTACGAGTCGATAAATGAGACGTCCAGATATTACCAGGTGCTATCACAGAAACCCTCCAACAACTTGGTGTGTTAAGTGAGGTGCTGTTTGGTTAGGTATATATATATATATGTGTGTGTGTATACAAGTTGCTGGTCCAGTCCAGTCCAGTATACTGTACGTGTCAGAAAACAGAGGACAAGTGATCTCGGGCCCTTCGTGCCCGGTGAAAGTTTGAACGCTTGTGCTTGGCTAGCGTACAGCGAATGAGGGTGCGGCAAGTCTGTAGACCTGCATGGTTAATTCGGTGCGCCAAGTCCGTAGACTTGCATCGTTTTCCATCGTAAATAAAATTGTTAATTAATGCCTTCCTAAAGAAATCATCGACATGGGACCAGGTTTGTTCTATTCTACGAATTTTTTGCGATTTTTCCACCAAGTTTGATGAAAAAATATTGTGCCGTTTCGGCTACCCAGAACATATACACACGGCTACTCCTATAGTATCTTAGACAAGTGATTGTGGGACCTTCGTGCCCGGTGGCGAGTCGGGTGTTGCAGTTTACAGAGGCGTGAAAGTTCGAACGCTCGTGCTTGGCTTGCGTACAGCAACATCGTTTTCCAGATGGTCGTGGTTGTTATAATCATGGTCTTGGTTGTTACAATCATGGTCGTGGTTGTTATAATCATAGTCGTGGTTATGATCATAGTCGTGGATGTTATAATCATGGTCGTGGTTGATATAATCATGGTCGTGATTGTTATAATCATGGTCGTGTTTGTTATAATCATAGTCGTGGTTGTTATAATCATGGTCGTGGTTGTTATAATCATGGTCGTGGTTGTTATAATCATGATCGTGATTGTTATAATCATGGTCGTGGTTATATTCATGGTCGTGCTTGTTAAAATCATAGTCGTGGTTGTTATTATCATGGTCGTGGTTGATATAATCATGGTCGTGATTGTTATAATCATGGTCGTGGTTGTTATAATCATAGTCGTGGTTGTTATAATCATGGTCGTGGTTATATTCATGGTCGTGCTTGTTAAAATCATAGTCGCGGTTGTTATTATCATGGTCGTGGTTGATATAATCATGGTCGTGAATGTTATAATCATGGTCGTGGTTGTTATAATCATGGTCGTGCTTGTTATAATCATGGTCGTGCTTGTTATAATCATAGTCGTGGTTGTTGTAATCATAGTCTTGGTTGTTATAATCATGGTCATGGTTGTTATAATCATGGTCGTGGTTGTTGTAATCATAGTCGTGGTTGTTATAATCATGGTCATGGTTGTTATAATCATGGTCATGGTTGTTATAATCATGGTCCTGGTTGTTGTAATCATAGTCGTGGTTGTTATAATCATGGTCGTGGTTGTTGTAATCATAGTCGTGGTTGTTGTAATCATAGTCGTGGTTGTTATAACTGGCGATCGTGATTGTTATAATCATGGTCGGTTATATTCATGGTCGTGCTTGTTATAATCATAGTCGTGGTTGTTGTAATCATAGTCGTGGTTGTTATAATCATGGTCGTGGTTGTTGTAATCATAGTCGTGGTTGTTATAATCATGGTCGTGGTTGTTATAACTGGCGATCGTGATTGTTATAATCATGGTCGGTTATATTCCATATCGCTTATATAATCATAGTCGTGGTTGTTATAATCATGGTCGTGCTTGTTATAATCATAGTCGTGGTTGTTGTAATCATAGTCGTGGTTGTTATAATCATGGTCGTGATTGTTATAATCATGGTCGTGGTTATATTCATGGTCGTGCTTGTTATAATCATAGTCGTGGTTGTTGTAATCATAGTCGTGGTTGTTATAATCATGGTCGTGGTTGTTATAATCATGGTCGTGGTTGTTATAATCATGGTCGTTGTTATATTCATGGTCGTGCTTGTTATAATCATAGTCGTGGTTGTTGTAATCATAGTCGTGGTTGTTATAATCATAGTCGTGGTTGTTATAATCATGGTCGTGGTTGTTATAATCATGGTCGTTGTTATAATCATATTCGTGGTTGTTATAATATGGTCGTGGTTGTCATAATCATGGTTCGTGGTTGTTATAGTCATGGTCGTGGTTGTTATAATCATGGTCCTGGTTATAATAATCATGGTCCTGGTTATTAGGTACTGTAAGTATCTAGTATACTATAGGAAGGAATAGAATAAAAGTTAGAATAATTAGTTAAAGAAATATTCGCCATAAGGAGAGGGTAAAATCATAAAAAAAAATTATTATGAATCACCGATGATCATTCCGAGATAAATTATATTATGAAGAGAAGTGACCTTGATTCTGGTTAGATTAGTCACCATCCGCTTAAGTCATCACCTGTGTTAAGTCATCATAGTCGTCATGTGCGTTAGTCAGTTTTAGGCCCATCTCACACGACTGACCGACCATCGATGTTCTTTCCGCGCGAGGGTGTTACTTTTTAATGCATATTATTATTTACGCTGGTGGATGTAAGACCAGCAACCGTCACTGACGCAGCTATGGTCAATTTGGTGTTATACTTGTTTATAAATGCCTTCTAATCTGTCTCAAGTCTGTCCGTCCTGTCTATTATCATCCCAACTGCCTGTGGGGGAGTTGATCCTGTAGATGCAGCAGCAGCAGCAGGTGGTGGTGATGGACTGTGGGGGAGTTGATCCTGTAGGTGCAGCAGGTGGTGGTGGTGGACTGTGGGGGAGTTGATCCTGTAGATGCAGCAGCAGCAGGTGGTGGTGGTGATGGACTGTGGGCGAGTTGATCCTGTAGGTGCAGCAGGTGGTGGTGGTGGACTGTGGGGGAGTTGATCCTGTAGGTCCAGCAGCAGCAGGTGGTGGTGGTGGTGATAGACTGGGGGAGCGATCCTGTAGGCAGCAGGTGATGGTGGTGGGACTGTGCGGGAGTTGATCTTGGTGCAGCAGCAGCAGGTGGTGGTGGACTGTGGGGAGATGATCCTGTGCAGCAGCAACAGCAGGATGGTGGTGGTGGGACTGTGGGAGTTGATCTTAGGCAGCAGCAGCAGATGGTGGTGGACTGTGGGAGAGGTGATCCTGTAGGTGCAGTGGCAGCAGCAGGTGGTGGTGGTGGACTGTGGGGGAGGTGATCCTGTAGGTGCAGCAGCAGGTGGTGGTGGACTATGGGGTAGTTGATCCTGTAGGTGCAGCTGCAGAGTGGTGGTAGACTGTGGGGGAGTTGATTCCTTAGGTGCAGCAGCAACAACAGCAGCAGCAACAGGTGATGGTGGTTGTCTGTGGGGGAGTTGATCCTGTAGGTGCAGCAACAACAGCAGGTTGTGGTGGTGGACTATGGGGGAGGTAATCCTTTAAGTGCAGCAGCAGAAGGTGGTGGTGGTGGACTGTGGGGGAGTTGATCCTGTAGGTGCAGCAGGTGGTGGTGGTGGACTGTGAGGGAGTTGATCCTGTAGGAGCAGCAGGTGGTGGTGGTGCACTGTGGTGGGATTCGATCTCTAGGTGCAGCAGCAACAACTCTTTCTTTCTTCTTCTTTAACATCTTTCTTTCCTCTCTGCCAATGGCAAATTAGTGGTAATGAACTGTGGGAGTTGATCCTGCTTGGGTCTGGCAGCAACGAATTGGTGGTGAAAACTTTGGGGAGATTGAAGTCCTGTGGGTACGCTTGTAACAACAGCAGCAACAGCAGCAACAACAGCGCAGCAGCAGCCGCAGGTGATGGTGGCGGCCTGTCAGGGGAGTTGATCCTGCTTGGGTGCAGCAGCAGGTGGTGGTGGTGGACTGTGGGGGAGTTGATCCTGTAGGTGCAGCAACAGCAGCAGGTGGTAGTAGTGAACTGTGGGGGTGATCCTGTAGGTGCAGCAGCAGCAGGTGGTGACGGTGGACTGTGGGGGAGTTGATCCTGTAGGTGCAGCATCAGCATGTGGTGGTAGTGGACTGTGGGGGAGTTGATCCTGTAGGTGCGCCAGCAGCACCAACAACAACAAGGGCAGCAGCAGGTGGTGGAAGTGTACTGAGGGGGAGTTGATCCTGTAGGTGCAGCAGCAGGTGGTGATGGACTGTGATGGAGTTGATCCTGTAGGTGCAGCAGCAGGTGGTGGTGGACTGTGATGGAGTTGATCCTGTAGGTGCAGCAACAACAACATAAGCAGCCGCAGCAGGTGGTGGTAGTGGACTGTGGGGCAGTTGATTCTGTAGGTGCAGCAGCAGCTGCAGGTGGTGGTG
>NW_024751009.1:0-11061 GCF_018991925.1 Homarus americanus
CCTCTCTTCTCCCACAGATAGTGTGTATATAGACAGTTGTCTCCAGCGACCGGCTCATCCACGCCATCGCCGTTCTGCCTCACATGTGCCATGCAACCCGGCAGACAACAAGTCTCTTACACCGCCTGGAGGAAAGGGGGAGTATTGTAGTGGATTCCTCCCCTACAAACGCTTTTGTCGTTGAATAGCCGAACCCGCGAATTCCCCAGTGTATGCCTTGTGGTCTAGGTCAACCAGCGCCGCCGCCATACATGACGGAAGTCAACTATTAAGCCACGCATACCTCCGCTATATAAGATCACACCTCGTGGTGACGTACCCCTTTCTACCTACACCAACCAGCAAGGAACTCCTCCTCCTCCTGCCTGGCGGTCCTCGCTCCTGCCGGCGACCATGGCGACCCATAAGCTGGTCCTCCTCTGAGCACCCTCACCAACCAGCTCTCTCTACTCAACACTTGTAACCATGCTGCCTTCCCAGCACCAAGCTGCATTGTACATCCAATACAACATGCATACAGAGCACATTGAGAGTTTCCTTTCTCCATCCCATCCTGAGTGAGAACCAAAATCCCGAACCCCCACGCTATAAAACAAAAGCTTGCAGCCCGTACAGGACTCGAACCTGCGACCTTCAGTGTGTGATAATTATCAGAATTACTGACGCTCTACCACTGAGCTAACGGACAGATATATGTTAAGAAACAAATACTCTTACTGTAGATGAATAATGGTGTTACCTTGTAGCGGATTCTTCCACTACAAACGCTTTTGTCGCTGAGTAGCCGACCCCACGAATTCCCTGGTGTATGCCTCGTGGTCTAGGTCAACCAGCGCCGCCTTACACGACGGAGGTCAACTTTTAAGCCACGCCTACCTCTGCTGTATAAGATCTCACCTCGTAGTGACCTACCACTTTCTACCTGCAGCCAGTCTTCAAGCAACACCTCCTCCTCCACTCCTGCCTGGCGGCCCTCACTCCAGCCGGCGACCATAGCGACCCACACTTCGTGGTGACCACTCTTACTACCCACAGCCACCAGCAAGCACCTCCTTCTCCTCCCGGTCCTGCCTGGCAGCCTCGCTCCAGCCGGTGACCATCGCGACCCACAAGCTGGTCCTCCTCTGAGCACCCTCACCAGCCAGCTCTCTCTACTCAACGCTTGCTTAACCATGCTGCCTTCCCAGCACCAAGCTGCGTGTACATCAATGCAACATGTGTATACAGAAGCACATTGGCAGAGTTTCCTTTCTCTATCCATCCTGAGTGGCAAAACATATCATACCCCACAAATGGTGACCCCGGAGAATTCACACTCACACAGGATGGGCTCCCGTCCTCTCCCAGTCTTCAAGCAACAAGGAAGACTGGCTTATCCACAGAGGCAGCTCTCTCATCGCCTCTACAGCTACCTGTCTCTACACCACAGGTTAGACACCCTAGAGCAGCACTGCTTCTCTAAGCAGACACCAGCTCCTCTTCCTGCCCCAAGCACCACGTCCTACCAACCCCATCAGGCGCATCTGAGGATTGTGTACCTGCCACGAGGGAAGCATAACATTCATCGTCCCCACACACCGTTTATTTTTTCCCTCAGGCACTCCCTGCTACTGTCGTGGACCCTGCTGCTGTCGTGGACCCTGCTGCTGTCGTGGACCCTGCTGCTGTCATGGACCTTCTGACCCAGACCCACACACCCTTTTTCTCCCTCTCTTCTCCCACAGATCTCGTGTGTCTAGACAGTTGTCTCCCCTAGCGGCCGGCTCATCCACGCCCTCGCCGTTCTGCCTCACATGTGCCATGCAACCCGGCAGACAAAAAGTCTCTTACACCGCCTGGAGGAAAGGGGGAGTATTGTAGTGGATTCCTCCCCTACAAACGCTTTTGTCGTTGAATAGCCGAACCCGCGAATTCCCCAGTGTATGCCTTGTGGTCTAGGTCAACCAGCGCCGCCGCCATACATGACGGAGGTCAACTATTACGCCACGCATACCTCCGCTATATAAGATCACACCTCGTGGTGACGTACCTCTTTCTACCTACACCAACCAGCAAGGAACTCCTCCTCCTCCTGCCTGGCGGTCCTCGCTCCTGAAGGCGACCATGGCGACCCATAAGCTGGTCCTCCTCTGAGCACCCTCACCAACCAGCTCTCTGTACTCAACGCTTGTAACCATGCTGCCTTCCCAGCACCAAGCTACATTGTACATCCAATACAACATGCATACAGAGAGCACATTGAGAGTTTCCTTTCTCCATCCCATCCTGAGTGAGAACCAATATCCCGAAACTCCACGCTATAAAACAAAAGCTTGCAGCCCGTACAGGACTCGAACCTGCGACCTTCAGTGTGTGATAATTATCAGAATTACTGACGCTCTACCACTGAGCTAACGGACAGATATATGTTAAGAAACAAATACTCTTACTGTAGATGAATAATGGTGTTACCTTGTAGCGGATTCTTCCACTACAAACGCTTTTGTCGCTGAGTAGCCGACCCCGCGAATTCCCTGGTGTATGCCTCGTGGTCTAGGTCAACCAGCGCCGCCTTACATGACGGAGGTCAACTATTAAGCCACGCCTACTTCTGCTGTATAAGATCTCACCTCGTAGTGACCTACCTCTTTCTACCTGCAGCTAGTCTTCAAGCAACACCTCCTCCTCCACTCCTACCTGGCGGCCCTCGCTCCAGCCGGCGACCATGGCGACCCACACCTCGTGGTGACCACTCTTACTACCCACAGCCACCAGCAAGCAACACCTCCTCCTCCGCTCCTGCCTGGCAGCCCTCGCTCCAGCCGGCGACCATAGCGACCCACACCTCGTGGTGACCACTCTTACTACCCACAGCCCCCAGCAAGCAACACCTTCTCCTCCGCTCCTGCCTGGCAGCCCTCGCTCCAGCCGGCGACCATAGCAACCCACAAGCTGGTCCTCCTCTGAGCACCCTCACCAACCAGCTCTCTCTACTCAACGCTTGTAACCATGCTGCCTTCCCAGCACCAAGCTGCATTGTACATCCAATGCAACATGTATACAGAGAGCACATTGTGAGTTTCCTTTCTCTATCCCATCCTGAGTGTGAAACAATATCCCATACCCCACAAATGGTGACCCCGGAGATTCGCACTCACACAGGATGGAGGAGAAACCGATCACTCTCCCAGTCTTCAAGCAACATGGAAGACTGGCTTATCCACACAGAGGCAGCTCTCATCGCCTCTACAGCTACTGTCTCTACACCACTGGTTAGACACCCTAGAGCAGCACTGCTTCTCTAAGCAGACACCAGCTCCTCTTCCTGCCCCAAGCACCACGTCCTACCGACCCCATCAGGCGCATCTGAGGATTGTGTACCTGCCACGAGGGAAGCATAACATTCATCGTCCCCACACACCGTTTATTTTTTCCCTCAGGCACTCCCTGCTACTGTCGTGGACCCTGCTGCTGTCGTGGACCCTGCTGCTGTCATGGACCTTCTGACCCAGACCCACACACCCTTTTTCTCCCTCTCTTCTCCCACAGATCTCGTGTGTCTAGACAGTTGTCTCCCCTAGCGGCCGGCTCATCCACGCCCTCGCCGTTCTGCCTCACATGTGCCATGCAACCCGGCAGACAACAAGTCTCTTACACCGCCTGGAGGAAAGGGGGAGTATTGTAGTGGATTCCTCCCCTACAAACGCTTTTGTCGTTGAATAGCCGAACCCGCGAATTCCCCAGTGTATGCCTTGTGGTCTAGGTCAACCAGCGCCGCCGCCATACATGACGGAGGTCAACTATTAAGCCACGCATACCTCCGCTATATAAGATCACACCTCGTGGTGACGTACCCCTTTCTACCTACACCAACCAGCAAGGAACTCCTCCTCCTCCTGCCTGGCGGTCCTCGCTCTTGCCGGCGACCATGGCGACCCATAAGCTGGTTCCCCTCTGAGCACCCTCACCAACCAGCTCTCTCTACTCAACGCTTGTAACCATGCTGCCTTCCCAGCACCAAGCTGCATTGTACATCCAATACAACATGCATACAGAGCACATTGAGAGTTTCCTTTCTCCATCCCATCCTGAGTGAGAACCAATATCCCGAAACCCCACGCTATAAAACAAAAGCTTGCAGCCCGTACAGGACTCAAACCTGTGACCTTCAGTGTGTGATAATTATCAGAATTACTGACGCTCTACCACTGAGCTAACGGACAGATATATGTTAAGAAACAAATACTCTTACTGTAGATGAATAATGGTGTTACCTGTGAGATTCTTCCACTACAAACGCTTTTTCGCTGAGTAGCCGACCCACAATTCCCTGGTGTATGCCTCGTGGTCTGGGTCAGCTCCAGCGCCGCCTTACGACGGAGGTCAACTATTAAGCCACGCCTACCTCTGCTGTATAAGATCTCACCTCGTGGTGACCACTCTTTCTACCTACAGCCACCAGCAAGCAACACCTCCTCCTCCACTCCTGCCTGGCGGCCCTCGCTCCAGCCGGCGACCATGGCGACCCACACCTCGTGGTGACCACTCTTACTACCCACAGCCACCAGCAAGCAACACCTCCTCCTCCTCCTCCGCTCCTGCCCGGCGGCTCTCGCTCCCGCCGGCGACCATGGCAACCCACAAGCTGGTGCTCCTCTGAACACCCTCGCCACCCAGCTCTCTCTACATCACGCTTGTAACCACGCTGCCACTTCCCAGCACCAAGCTGCACTGTACATCCAATACAATATGTATACAGAGAGCACATTGTGAGTTTCCTTTCTCCATCCCATCCTGAGTATGAACCAAATATCACATAACCCCACAAATAGCGACCCCCGGAGATTCGCACTCACACAGGATGGAGGAGAAACCGATCACTCTTCCAGTCTTCAAGCAACATGGAAGACTGGCTTATCCACACAGAGGCAGCTCTCATTGGCTCTACAGCTACTGTCTCTACACCGCAGGTTAGACACCCTAGAGCAGCACTGCTTCTCTAAGCAGACACCACCTCCTCTTCTTGCCCCAAGCACCACGTCCTACCGACCCCAGCAGGCGCATCTGAGGACTCTGTACCTGCCGCTAGGGAAGCACAAAATTCATCGCCCCCACACACCGGTTTTTTTTTCCCTCAGGCACTCCCTGCTACTGTCGTGGACCCCTGCTGCTGTCGTGGACCCTACTGCTGTCATGGACCTTCCCCTGACCCAGACCCACACACCTTTTTCTCCCTCTCTTCTCCCACAGATCTCGTGTGTCTAGACAGTTGTCTCCCCAGGCCTTCCAGCTCATCCACGCCCTCGCCGTTCTGCCTCACATGTGCCCATGCAACCCGGCTTGAACAACAAGTCTTACACCGCCTGGAGAAAGAGGGGGTAGCGGTGATTCCTCCCCTACAAACGCTTGTCGCTGAGTAGCCGACCCCGCGAATTCCCCAGTGTATGCCTCGTGGTCTAGGTCAACCAGCGCCGCCTTACATGACGGAGGTCAACTATTACGCCACACCTACCTCCGCTATGTAAAACCTGACCTCGTGGTGACCTAGCTCTCTTTTGACCTACACCAACCAACACCTCCTCCTCCTCCTCCTGCCTGGCAGTCCTCGCTCCCGCTGGCGAGCATGGTGACCCACAAGCTGGTCCTCCTCTGAGCACCCTCACCAACCAGCTCTCTCTACTCAACGCTTGTAACCATGCTGCCTTCCCAGCACCAAGCTACGTTATACCCCATCAATACCGCTTATACATACAGAGAGCACATTGAGTTTTCCTTTCTCCATCCCATCTGAGTGGAACCATGTCGAAGCCCCACGCTATAAAACCGGCTTGCAGCCCGTACAGGACTCAGACCTGCGACCTTCCGGTGTGTGATAATTATCAAGATTACTGACGGCTCTACCACTGAGCTAACGGACAGATATATGTTAAAAACAAATACTCTTACTGTAGATGAATAATGGTGTTGCAACAGCGGATTCTTTTTCTAAACGCTTTTGTCTTTAATTAGCCGACCCCACGGAATTCCTGGTGTATGCCTCGTGGTCTAGGTCAACCAGCGCCGCCTTACACGACGGAGGTCAACTATTAAGCCACGCCTACCTCTGCTGTATAAGATCTCACCTCGTAGTGACCTACCTCTTTCTACCTGCAGCCAGTCTTCAAGCAACACCTCCTCCTCTACTCCTGCCTGGCGGCCCTCGCTCCAGCTAGCGACCATAGCGACCCACACCTCGTGGTGACCACTCTTACTACCCACAGCCACCAGCAAGCAACACCTCCTTCTCCTCCGGTCCTGCCTGGCAGCCCTCGCTCCAGCCGGTGACCATAGCGACCCACAAGCTGGTCCTCCTCTGAGCACCCTCACCAACCAGCTCTCTCTACTCAACGCTTGTAACCATGCTGCCTTCCCAGCACCAAGCTGCATTGTACATCCAATGCAACATGTATACAGAGAGCACATTGTGAGTTTCCTTTCTCTATCCCATCCTGAGTGTGAAACAATATCCCATACCCCACAAATGGTGACCCCCGGAGATTCACACTCACACAGGATGGAGGAGAAACCGATCACTCTCCCAGTCTTCAAGCAACATGGAAGACTGGCTTATCCACACAGAGGCAGCTCTCATCGCCTCTACAGCTACTGTCTCTACACCACAGGTTAGACACCCTAGAGCAGCACTGCTTCTCTAAGCAGACACCAGCTCCTCTTCCTGCCCCAAGCACCACGTCCTACCGACCCCATCAGGCGCATCTGAGGATTGTGTACCTGCCACGAGGGAAGCATAACATTCATCGTCCCCACACACCGTTTATTTTTTCCCTCAAGCACTCCCTGCTACTGTCGTGGACCCTGCTGCTGTTGTGGACCCTGCTGCTGTCATGCACCCTGCTGCTGTCATGGACCTTCTGACCCAGACCCACACACCCTTTTTCTCCCTCTCTTCTCCCACAGATCTCTTGTGTCTAGACAGTTGTCTCCCATAGCGGCCGGCTCATCCACGCCCTCGCCGTTCTGCCTCACATGTGCCATGCAACCCGGCAGACAACAAGTCTCTTACACCGCATGGAGGAAAGGGGGAGTATTGTAGTGGATTCCTCCCCTACAAACGCTTTTGTCGTTGAGTAGCCGAACCCGCGAATTCCCCAGTGTATGCCTTGTGGTCTAGGTCAACCAGCGCCGCCGCCATACATGACGGAGGTCAACTATTAAGCCACGCATACCTCCACTATTTAAGATCACACCTCGTGGTGACGTACCTCTTTCTACCTACACCAACCAGCAAGGAACCCCTCCTCCTCCTGCCTGGCGGTCCTCGCTCCTGCCGGCGACCATGGCGACCGATAAGCTGGTCCTCCTCTGAGCACCCTCACCAACCAGCTCTCTCTACTCAACGCTTGTAACCATGGTGCCTTCCCAGCACCAAGCTGCATTGTACATCCAATACAACATGCATACAGAGAGCACATTGAGAGTTTCCTTTCTCCATCCCATCCTGAGTGAGAACCAATATCCCGAAACCCCACACTATAAAACAAAAGCTTGCAGCCCGTACAGGACTCGAACCTGCGACCTTCAGTGTGTGATAATTATCAGAATTACTGACGCTCTACCACTGAGCTAACGGACAGATATATGTTAAGAAACAAATACTCTTACTGTAGATGAATAATGGTGTTACCTTGTAGCGGATTCTTCCACTACAAACGCTTTTGTCGCTGAGTAGCCGACCCCACGAATTCCCTGGTGTATGCCTCGTGGTCTAGGTCAACCAGCGCCGCCTTACATGACGGAGGTCAACTATTAAGCCACGCCTACCTCTGCTGTATAAGATCTCACCTCGTAGTGACCTACCTCTTTCTACCTGCAGCCAGTCTTCAAGCAACACCTCCTCCTCTACTCCTGCCTGGCGGCCCTCGCTCCAGCCAGCGGCCATAGCGACCCACACCTCGTGGTGACCCTCCTTACTACCCACAGCCACCAGCAAGCAACACCTCCTTCTCACCCTCCGGTCCTGCCCTGCCAGCCCTCGCTCAGCCAGTGACATAGCGACCCACAAGCTGGTCCTCCTCCTGGTACCCTCACCAACCAGCTCTCTACTCAACGCTTGTAACCATGCTGCCTTCCCAGCACCAAGCTGCATTGTGCATCAATGCAACATGTATACAGAGAGCACATTGTGAGTTTCCTTTCTCTATCCCATCCTGAGTGTGAAACAATATCCCATACCCCACAAATGGTGACCCCCGGAGATTCACACTCACACAGGATGGAGGAGAATCCGATCACTCTCCCAGTCTTCAAGCAACATGGAAGACTGGCTTATCCACACAGAGGCAGCTCTCATCGCCTCTACAGCTACTGTCTCTACACCACTGGTTAGACACCCTAGAGCAGCACTGCTTCTCTAAGCAGACACCAGCTCCTCTTCCTGCCCCAAGCACCACGTCCTACCGACCCCAGCAGGCGCATCTGAGGATTGTGTACCTGCCACGAGGGAAGCATAACATTCATCGTCCCCACACACCGTTTATTTTTTCCCTCAGGCACTCCCTGCTACTGTCGTGGACCCTGCTGCTGTCGTGGACCCTGCTGCTGTCATGGACCTTCTGACCCAGACCCACACACCCTTTTTCTCCCTCTCTTCTCCCACAGATCTCTTGTGTCTAGACAGTTGTCTCCCATAGCGGCCGGCTCATCCACGCCCTCGCCGTTCTGCCTCACATGTGCCATGCAACCCGGCAGACAACAAGTCTCTTACACCGCATGGAGGAAAGGGGGAGTATTGTAGTGGATTCCTCCCCTACAAACGCTTTTGTCGTTGAGTAGCCGAACCCGCGAATTCCCCAGTGTATGCCTTGTGGTCTAGGTCAACCAGCGCCGCCGCCATACATGACGGAGGTCAACTATTAAGCCACGCATACCTCCACTATATAAGATCACACCTCGTGGTGACGTACCTCTTTCTACCTACACCAACCAGCAAGGAACTCCTCCTCCTCCTGCCTGGCGGTCCTCGCTCCTGCCGGCGACCATGGCGACCCATAAGCTGGTCCTCCTCTGAGCACCCTCACCAACCAGCTCTCTCTACTCAACGCTTGTAACCATGGTGCCTTCCCAGCACCAAGCTGCATTGTACATCCAATACAACATGCATACAGAGAGCACATTGAGAGTTTCCTTTCTCCATCCCATCCTGAGTGAGAACCAATATCCCGAAACCCCACACTATAAAACAAAAGCTTGCAGCCCGTACAGGACTCGAACCTGCGACCTTCAGTGTGTGATAATTATCAGAATTACTGACGCTCTACCACTGAGCTAACGGACAGATATATGTTAAGAAACAAATACTCTGACTGTAGATGAATAATGGTGTTACCTTGTAGCGGATTCTTCCACTACAAACGCTTTTGTCGCTGAGTAGCCGACCCCACGAATTCCCTGGTGTATGCCTCGTGGTCTAGGTCAACCAGCGCCGCCTTACATGACGGAGGTCAACTATTAAGCCACGCCTACCTCTGCTGTATAAGATCTCACCTCGTAGTGACCTACCTCTTTCTACCTGCAGCCAGTCTTCAAGCAACACCTCCTCCTCTACTCCTGCCTGGCGGCCCTCGCTCCAGCTGGCGACCATAGCGACCCACACCTCGTGGTGACCACTCTTACTACCCACAGCCACCAGCAAGCAACACCTCCTTCTCCTCCGGTCCTGCCTGGCAGCCCTCGCTCCAGCCGGTGACCATAGCGACCCACAAGCTGGTCCTCCTCTGAGCACCCTCACCAACCAGCTCTCTCTACTCAACGCTTGTAACCATGCTGCCTTCCCAGCACCAAGCTGCATTGTACATCCAATGCAACATGTATACAGAGAGCACATTGTGAGTTTCCTTTCTCTATCCCATCCTGAGTGTGAAACAATATCCCATACCCCACAAATGGTGATCCCCGGAGATTCACACTCACACAGGATGGAGGAGAAACCGATCACTCTCCCAGTCTTCAAGCAACATGGAAGACTGGCTTATCCACACAGAGGCAGCTCTCATCGCCTCTACAGCTACTGTCTCTACACCACAGGTTAGACACCCTAGAGCAGCACTGCTTCTCTAAGCAGACACCAGCTCCTCTTCCTGCCCCAAGCACCACGTCCTACCGACCCCATCAGGCGCATCTGAGGATTGTGTACCTGCCACGAGGGAAGCATAACATTCATCGTCCCCACACACCGTTTATTTTTTCCCTCAAGCACTCCCTGCTACTGTCGTTGACCCTGCTGCTGTTGTGGACCCTGCTGCTGTCATGCACCCTGCTGCTGTCATGGACCTTCTGACCCAGACCCACACACCCTTTTTCTCCCTCTCTTCTCCCACAGATCTCTTGTGTCTAGACAGTGTCTCCCATAGCGGCCGGCTCATCCACGCCCTCGCCGTTCTGCCTCACATGTGCCATGCAACCCGGCAGACAACAAGTCTCTTACACCGCATGAAGGAAAGGGGGAGTATTGTAGTGGATTCCTCCCCTACAAACGCTTTTGTCGTTGAGTAGCCGAACCCACGAATTCCCCAGTGTATGCCTTGTGGTCTAGGTCAACCAGCGCCGCCGCCATACATGACGGAGGTCAACTATTAAGCCACGCATACCTCCACTATATAAGATCACACCTCGTGGTGACGTACCTCTTTCTACCTACACCAACCAGCAAGGAACTCCTCCTCCTCCTGCCTGGCGGTCCTCGCTCCTGCCGGCGACCATGGCGACCCATAAGCTGGTCCTCCTCTGAGCACCCTCACCAACCAGCTCTCTCTACTCAACGCTTGTAACCATGGTGCCTTCCCAGCACCAAGCTGCATTGTACATCCAATACAACATGCATACAGAGAGCACATTGAGAGTTTCCTTTCTCCATCCCATCCTGAGTGAGAACCAATATCCCGAAACCCCACACTATAAAACAAAAGCTTGCAGCCCGTACAGGACTCGAACCTGCGACCTTCAGTGTGTGATAATTATCAGAATTACTGACGCTCTACCACTGAGCTAACGGACAGATATATGTTAAGAAACAAATACTCTTAC
>NW_024751010.1:0-29606 GCF_018991925.1 Homarus americanus
GAAGGACTGGCTTCCACAAGTAGCAGAATCCATCAATGGATCTATCAATAGCTTTTCAGGAAAATAGCCATACTACATAATTTATGGTGCCAATAGATGCTTGCTCTATGATCAACTAGCAGGAACCCCACAACCTGTATGCAACATGGATGACCATGCCAAGAAGCAAATCAATGTTTTCACAGCATTCATGAAAAAGTACAAAAGCATTTAACAGCCTCACGTGCCGAAATGATCTGCAAGCAACATAAAAACCCAAGCCTGTAACTCCAAAAATAGGAGACGCAGTAACGACAAAAGCACCGGAACGTACATCAAAACTTTTGCCTAAATTCACAGGTCCCTACCTGATTAAAGGAAAAGAACATGGAAACAAATTTCATGTAGTTGACCCAACGACAAATGTCACTGACATAGTTCATGTAGATAGAATGATAAAAGTTAGCAGACACTTAGTAGGGACCCCTAATGTCCGTTAATTACAGCCTACTTCTACTACGACAGTTGCTCAACACAACAATAAACAATACATCATGACACAACAATAAACAATACATCACAACAATAGACAATAAATATCATCAAAAACTGTGATCAGCAAACAAAAAACATTAATTATCCTCACCCCTTTCAGGCATGGCTTGGATATCGCTACTCCTGTTGGCATGGAACGCTGTGGCAACAGCTGCATCCCCAGCAAACATCATCAAATCCAAAGCTTTAGTTGCTCCACTGAGCAAAGTACTTATAGTGGAAGATGTCGTAACTGTCAAGTACCAGCACCAAAGTTTAGTGATATATGCCTGAGGTCAATAGCTGTCCACATTGAAACAGCTATAAGTACACAAGATCTCAAACAACAGTCTACCATCTCACTTCATAACGCCTATATGAAGCGTCTACTCAAATGTGTATGCACTTGGAGGGAAAGCTGCCCACGACTCCTGAAGACGTCAGGAACAATGTGCATTCTCATAAAAACCGTGGTCTATTTAATTTTGTCGAGTTATTAAGTAACACCCTATTTGGTACGGCAACTGCAGAAGATGTAGCTAAACTAGGGAAACGAATGAACGCAGTTTCAGAAGCAGTCATGAAACAGAATAGGGCCATTGCACAGTCTTAAACAACAGTAAAAAAAGTAATCAACTAACATGCATGCAACTGAAGCCTCTGTGCAAGCTTTCACTGTTACCAATGATCGGCTCATAGCCGATTCAGTGAATGCAGGTCTAGTCATGTAGATGCACAACTATTGCCGGTTGGTCAATTTATTGCCGCTTTACATATAGCTCACGGTCGCTACCTAATGATACTGGACACAGAAATAGTCCAGGTATGAATCCCTGGGAAGGATCTCATTTACCTAACAAGAGTAGTGTGCACCTTGGTGCTAACAATCAGCTGCAGTACCTGTGTATATTATTATTAGTAGTTTATATATGCACAAAAATGAAGGTCAGATTTGAGTCAAACACCAAAAGTACACACGAAAGAAAACTTATTCTTATACCAAAAAAGCCAACCCACCAAACTTAACCTAACTTATAGGGAAATGAAGAGAAAACACGGGCTTAGTGAGGAGTATAACCTCAGGTAAACATGGCCTGCGGACAGTCAATGGATTAACCTTCCTTTTGTCAGAAAGTAAAAATTCACCTAGGAATCTTTTTCTTGTGTAATAAACAACAGAAATATGGTTAGTTATCATGACTTTTGTTATAGAGGACTCCACTACCTGTGCTTGATGACCCCACACCTGTGTTGACGACGACCCAACATAATCTACTAAATTAACCATTAAATTCGTTTTATCTCGCCACAATATTATATATAATAAGCACTTGGCATTATAATTATTATATATCTGATATAATATTGTTATTAAATGTCTTACCAAGGGCTCAGCCAGTTGTTTCCTGGACTGTCAAATCGTTGTTTACACTCCCAGTCCGCCATGTTTGCTTCACTAGGTACGAGGCTTGGGACTCTTGGCCTCACGCACCTAAAACAAAAATAACAAAAGTTTATAATTTATTTAATCTGTACATTAATGTATAATAGAATGTGTTTGCATTAAGATAGAATAAAAAAATATGTTTCTATTTCATGGATATCCTTTTACATTAATGTTGATCTGTTGTGATACTTTACTGTACTTATTTTGAGAAAGTTATATTTGGTCTGAGCATTTTGAGGAACATTGTGGGAATATTTAAATGTATGCAGAGTTCCATATAAAAATGGCAATAATTGAGATGTACAACGATAATTATTGAATCAACATTACTGTATAGACGAGAATGAAGAGCATGTTCATGATAGTAGGAACAGGAAAAACATAAATAAGGAAGAGGGTCTGTTCCAGTGATGAGTAGAAGCATAGTACAGAAGTAGGGAGAGGGGATATCCCAGATGGAAGGATAAGGCGAGGGCTGAAATAAAAGTGGGGGAAATGGACATCCTGAAAGCAAGTGTGTGCATGTAAATATGAAGCACAGTACAGCATAGTTATATTTCAGGAGGGACGTTTTGTTAGATTGTATGAAGCGATAAGATACACCCAACTTTGGAAGAACACATCTCTTATAGGAGTGAATGCTGTGGGTAATAACGAATGAAGAGAGTATTTACACATTTCCAGCCACATCATATTAAACGATCGAAAATTAATATTCACTAAATTTATCAGTAATTTTATATTTATGAGACAATAACCATAAGACTGATCCTCAGTTCTTAACATCTTCACTTATACAGACTTTTATCCTGGACAGGCACACAGTAGAGTACTTTAATTTAGTACAGGTACTGTACTGTACTGTATATTTTGTCATTTACGTAGAAGATTGAAGAGCTAAACTCTCACCTTTGTTGTTTAGGCACCATTTATTAAACTCATACTGTGTACTGCAATGTGCTTTCACATCAATAAGGATCAAGTTCAACTTATGTTTAAAGTAACTAATTTAAGGACTGTTCTGATACAGGTTAATATAAACAACTTTGTCTCCAAGTAAAATCTTTGCTAGCTGGATAACTAGAAAACTAAATGCTGTACAGTATTCCTTTTTCTGGACTTTTTTTTTCAAAGAAAATTGGGCGAAAATATTCCTACTAGTCCTGTCAGCTTGAATGCAGCTGAGCCAGCTGGAATAATTTGATGCACTACAGACCACAAGATGATAGATGGCTGCAAATAATGGGAAACAATTAATTGTTTTTCTACTGTATTTAATAAAGATACTGTACTAAGCATTGGACGACACCTGTAATGGGTGATGGCTTCCTGCCCAGCCCAGTGAAAATCAAAACATAATTCACAAGTTTCTTTAAATTTCCTTTATTTTTTCTTATCCCGTCTGGTAAAACAGTGACCACAAACTTGTGTACACGTATTCCTCAGGCTAGCAGAGGTTTTACGATACAGTACTTAACAAAGTTATTTTATACATAATGTATATTAATGCATATTCTAGATGGTATCCACACATATACCTAGAACTTGAGGAACAGTGATGATGCATAATGCTGTAAACAAAGCACAAACCTTTCCTCAAACAAATGTAAGCATTTAATGATAACATCAAGGACAAATAACCAAATCATATTGACCATCTATGGTGAAACATGACAATATAAGGAAGGCACCAATGAGGAGCCCAAATTTACAAAAATGTATTATTAGCCCAATTGGGGACATTAATTATTACCATACACACTCTTTTGCACAGTGAGGCAAATGAATGACTTTCAAGTATTTTTCATTAACTCAGTAATAAGTACTACCCAAGGACTAGTCTGAAACTCTTGCATATTGATCATATTATAATCTATTCATTGCATATACAGTACCAGTAAATTGGCTAGAGGAGGACTGTGGCTCTTAATGCTACTCCTCTTTACAGTTCAGTGCTCTTTTTCTAATTCCTTGTAAAAGCCAAATTCAAAAATACCATTCAGGACATTATATTATTATTTTGAATTAGGTATTCTTGAGAATAATTTATCATCAAAAAGAGAAAACATTACCTTCATGTATTTAACAAAATACATCTAAGATGTACAGTACAACAAATTCTCATAACACTTTCTTTCCACAAACCTTTCTGGTACGAATGGCTAGCTCACTCTTCACCACTGATGCACCAGCTCAGGAATGCAAGCAGAGGTATGGTCCGACACAACACCCACACGACACTCTGAACTCTAAACCCATAATGCAGGATACAATATTGTCTTTCAATGTAATGGGGACAAGACTTTTTGGAATTTATATTTACTTTCTTTAGGATTACTATTTTCATTAACAGGGAAACTTTGATAGCAGGCAAGGCTTGAGGGATTGTTATTGATCTTATTTTTATTTAGTGGGTCTGGGATACATACTTTACATACACAGGTACAGTATATATACAGTACCGGTATATCCCCCTAACTAACAAAATTCAATTTCTTTAAACCTTTTTCAAATGTGAATACTAATAGATGTAGTTTTCAATAATATAAACATCAAAAGTAGTCAGAAAAATGTAGTTTCCTTACACTGAAATTCTGTACTGTATGTATAACTACTGTACTGTATTATTCTTTACATAGTGGATAGATTTTAGGCCTATGTGGCCATCTTTTACATATTAGATATCAAAGTTTGTAACATTCATACATTCAATATCAAATATGGATCAGTATTTAAAATTTACATGGAAATGTATAAGACAGTCGTGACCTGAACCCAACGTACTGTATATGAACTACCACAGCCTGTCCCATCCAAATCTTGATTAAATTTTCCTTACTTATAAATTAATCAACACAATGTTAGTGCCACCATCTTGTTGATATATGTGGAGCCTATACTTATATAGCAGTCACAACAACAGGACATTTACATAAACATAAGTATTAGTTAAATAGAATTTGTTATAAGATTTACCGACAATTTTAAAAGAATATTGACGTAAAAATATAAGATGTAATAATTCTTGAAATGCATTGATCATCACATGAACTGTATAAGGGAAGATATGAGTGAGTGGATTGATGTTTAAAATGTGAGAATAAACAAAATATAATACTTTAATGCAAATACTCAAGATATTTTAATATTAATTACCATAATACGTAAAGCAAGACATAATCATTAGTCATTATATACACGTGAAAGTTATCCTTCCCTTAAAAAAAACAAGAAAATACTGTACAGTTGACAACCCTTTATCCAAAATTCCGAAAACCAAAAGTTTTATTTTTGTGGGGCATTTTTTTTTTTTTTTTTTTAACAGGGATTAGCCCACCCGGGCATAGATCACTGACCCACATCAGGGCCTGGGGGGGGGGGGCGAAAATGTAATAGCCCTATAATTAAGGTTTATATATAGAAGTTATTACAGTTTAAAGCTTTGCCGGATATATAAGTGTAATAGGAATGTGTTAGGGGGTGTGATAACCGCCCGTCAGGCATTATTTCTCAGTATTCCCCGTTCTACCGTCACCTCAGGTTCCATGCGGTCGGAGTGCCTTGCCGCCCGGCCGCCATTATCCCTCTGAGCGTCACATCAGGTGGTGACTACTCCCCGCTATGCTACTGAAGTATGTGGTCTACAGAGCTTGTGGTACTGTAGTATGTGGTCTACAAAGATGGAACTACTGTAGTATGTGGTCTACAGAGCTGGAGCTACTGTAGTATGTGGTCTACAAAGATGGAACTAGTGTAGTATGTGGTCTACAGAGCTGGAGCTACTGTAGTGTGGGGTTCAGGATGTTTGGTTCACACTCAGGATGGGATGGAGAAAGGAAACTCACAAGGTGCTCTCTGTATACATGTTGTATTGGATGTACAATGCAGCTTGGTGCTGGGAAGGCAGCATGGTTACAAGCGTGATGTAGAGAGAGCTGGTTGGTGAGGACGCTCAGAGAAGGACAGCTTGTGGGTCGCCATGCTCGCCGTCCGGAGCGAGGACCGCCAGGCAGGCGGAGGAGGAGGAGGTGTTGCTGGCTGGTTGGTGGAGGTAGAAAGAGCCAGATCACCACGAGGTCAGGTCTTAAATAGTGGGGGTTGGCGTGGCTTAGTAGTTGACCCCCGCTCCGTGATGTACGGCGGCGCTGGTTGACCCAGACCACGAGGCACACATTGGGGAATTGGTGGGGTCAGCTAGGCAGTGACAAACAGCGTTTGTAGGGGAGAAATCCACTACAGTATTATGTGGTCTACAGAGTTGGTGCTACTGTAGTATGTGGTCTACAGAGCTTGTGCTACTGTAGTATGTGGTCTACAAAGCTGGAGCTACTGAAGTATGTGGTCTACAGAGTTGGAGCTACTGTAGTATGTGGTCTACAGAGCTTGTTCTACTGTAGTATGTGGTCTACAGAGCTTGTGCTACTGTAGTATGTGGTCTACAAAGCTGGAGCTACTGAAGTATGTGGTCTACAGAGTTGGAGCTACTGTAGTATGTGGTCTACAGAGCTTGTTCTACTGTAGTATGTGGTCTACAAAGCTGGAGCTACTGAAGTATGTGGTCTACAGAGCTGGAGCTACTGTAGTATGTGGTCTACAAAGCTGGAGCTACTGTAGTATGTGGTCTACAGAGCTTGTTCTACTGTAGTATGTGGTCTACAAAGCTGGAGCTACTGAAGTATGTGGTCTACAGAGAAACCACAAGGACCTGACCTAACCTCCTAATCCAACAAGATAAAACAAACAAACAAATGAACCTCAATAACCAAACCTGAAATCGAAAAGTTAAAAAATAAAAATACAAATCGAAAACTATAAATATCTGACTCAAACACTAAAGTATAGCATTTATATTACTACTTTTGCTCTACCTTCCTATATACAAATGACTGTAGAGTTCCGTAATTGCCCTTTACAGAGTTTTAACTGATTATTGTATTTGGAATCATTTAAGTTGTATTAATTAATTATAGTGTAGTTAGTGTATTCAAAATTTGAACATAGATCGAAATATGCAAATTTTCAGCAGTCTTACTGGTTCCATAAAAGAACATTTTGTTATAGAAAACAATGGGTTACGAGAATAACTGAAGTAGATGATTCGGTAGATGGTGTTGATAAAATATTGTACTGGTAGATGGTCTACAATAATTGTTTCAGTGAACTGTTTACCAGTTTACACTATACATAAAACAATGAACGTATAACGTACACAGACAGTACAGGAATATAAACACTGTATACATATACAGTAGTGCATATATACTAACTACATAAACCATGGAGGTATTGCAGTGGATCATCTCCCCTACAAATACAAGCGCCGTTTGTCGCTGACTGGCCGACCCCCAGCGTACGCCTCGTGGTCAAGGTCGGTAACCAGGGACGCCGAACAAAGCGGGGGCCAACCATCAAGCCACGCCTACCCCCGCTATATAAGACCCCACCTGGCCGTCACCTATCTCTTTCTACCTACTGCCACCAGCAAGCTCCTCTGAACAAGCTTCTCCTGACCTAGTAACTCTTTAACACTGCTCTGTACAACAATATATATACAGGAAATGCATTGTGAGTTTCTATTTTACCTCAATCCTGAGTGTGAGATATATTACATGTACGTACGTTGTGAGGCCATATAAAGAGAATCTGACAACCTGCCTCAACAGTACGCCACAGTATATAAAATTTACACTGACTGTGCTGGTATACAAACATTGTACTGTATGGTGCACAAGACAGTGAATGTATACAGTTGTATACAAACAATGTGCATTTATACAATATACATAGCCAGTGCAGGAAGTAAACAATGCACATATACAGTGCAGGTATACAGGCCTTGATAAACGGTGCTAGTACATCTGTTTAAGCAAGAATAACTCGAGAAAGCCAGGAAGGTATTTTCATCTCACATTATATACAGGTTTACCACTGTGACTTGGATTATATCATTACTGTAAGTTTTGTAATCAGCTGTACTATGCTGTTACAGTAGTCAGGCAGGGCATAGCATCAGAGATGACAAATTCAGCTGTTCTTAAGATATTCATTATTGATATAATAAAGATAACATAGCATTTCATTATCAAATATTACCACATCTTTGTTTCTGTCAAGTCACTAAGTGCGTGTGATCAAGTCTTGTCGGGGGAGGGAGGGGGTGGAGTGTTGTAGTGGATATTTCCCCTACAACTACAACTGCCGTTTGTCGCTGACTAGTTGATCCCTTGTCGAGTTCCCCAGCCAATGCCTCGTGGTCTAAAGTCAGCTATCAACCCACGCCTACCTCTGCTATATAAGCCCTCACCTGAACAGCCTTCTACCTGAGCCAGCAACACCTCTGAGCAAGTTCCTCACCAACCAGCTCTCTACTCCACGCTCCTACAGCACCAAGCTGCACTGTATATCCACTACAATATATATATAGAGAACACATTGTGAGTTTCCTTTCTCCAACCCATCCTGAGTGTGAGACAACATCACGAAACCCCACAAATGGTGACCCCGGAGTGACACACTCTCACAGAATGGAGGAGGAGGAACGGATCACTCTCCCAGTCTTCAATCACAACATTGAAGACTGGCTTATCCACATGGAGTCAACTCTCATCGGCTCTACAGCTTCAGACAAACAAAAGTATGTCGCCCTGGTCTGTTCCCTGCCCACAGAAGTCGCCACGCAAGTCTCAGAGACCATCACCAACCCTCCAGCTGACAACAAATTCGCTGCCCTACGGGATGCTCTGAAGACGCTATACCAGCGGCCCTGCACCACTCTCCTACAAGACCTATCCTGTCTCTCCCTCGGAAACTCCACGTCTCTGGGACGAGAAGCAGAGACTGTACTCCCGCCACACAGACAGGCTTCCTGACATTAACCTGCGCCAGCTTCACACTCGGAAGCTCCCTGCAGAAGTTCGTCTTGTCCTCTCAGTATTGGCCTATTCCACTACCTCGGCCACCTACGCAGCCACGGCAGACAGAGTATTCCACCAATACACTGCTGTACGCCATGCGTCTGCGCACAACTCCACGGCCACACTTTCACTTTCCTCCGGTCCTGATCAGCGCTCCCCAGACGACCAACACCTCACAGGACATGCGGGACCTGCTACAGTCCCTACACCCTGGTAGGGCCCCTGGGGATGGCACCTCTGGTAGGGCCCCTGTGGGCAGTGCCCCCCCCCCAATACAGTAAGCTACAAAGAGAGTCAAGAGTGTTCTGTAACCCCCATAGGCCACCAGCATGCTGCTGATAAAGAGTGTCATGACCCAGAAAACCACTGACTAACTGTAACCCATGGGAAAAACATAATTAAATAATCTATATAAGAAATTATTTATTTGGGTAAAAATTACAAAATATATCATAGACTAACATCAGCAATGACAATCACACTGAGAAGTAACTTGAGTTGTTTGCTAATGTTATAAATGTACAATTACTCCTGATATTGAAACAAAAACAGCTTTTAACAACAACTAATTAACTACAATTAACAAATACTGCAATACTAAAATATTACTTTATAATTGTCCACAACAAACGCCTCTACACTACAGTAGTACTAAACACTGGATTTTCTTAACAACATAATTCACTACAATAAACAACAGTGGAACAATATCAGCTTTCTAAATCATTACTGAATGGTCACAACATTATACAAGCCAAGCTATCGAGAGATTTTGTGGTTAGGTGAAACTCACTCTTAGGATCCCCTATAATACACAGTGCTACAGACTGGCCTCACTTATTGTGCATCAGAAAATGGACTTCTTTAACACTCATTTACTCTATATAAATGATGTGGCATAGAAATAAAGAAAATATAATATAAAACTATAAAATAACAGTGTGGGGGAAGTGATGTGGCATAGAAATAAAGAAAATATAATATAAAACTATGAAATAACAGTGTGGGGGAAGTGCTGTGGGTGGAGGCTATAACGCCGTTCCCTCCTCGTGACATACACACAGCCAGGACGACACCCACATTGTTGACTGGCCATGTCCTGTTGGCAGCTCGTCCCCATTGTCCACGGTATTCAAACTTACGATTCTACCTGATGTCGGAGGAATTTTATATTATTATTATTTCGTTTTGGTGCCAAATGCATTCATTGTGGATAACGGGGGTTTTACTACAGCTCTGTACTCACATCTCCTTATGAGCCACTAACCCCAGGATTCAGACTCTTGAACCTAAAGCATTAGGCACTGATGCAGTATTGTGTACAGAAATGCTTCAGATTCATGAGTCTCAATCTTGGGGTTTGTGGTTCACGAGGAGAGGCTTCACGAGTTTTTGGGGGACAGTAAATTAAATCTTACAAAATTACTTCAGCGAACATCATTACAATTATTGACAACTTGATCTTTCAAAATATAAACGTCAATATTTTTTATACAACTCTTACAATTATTTTAGCACCAGTACAAAACAACAATTAATATAAACTCCTTCACTACCGGAACGCCACTTTTGATATTTTATTTTGGTGAACGCCAAACTATTAGAGGGGACCTGTAGGTAAGTGTCAACAGCCTAGATGCTGTTGGGTAAAGGGATATAAGCTTCTAATGGCTTTATCGGCTATCCTCATTAATTGCCAAAATACAAATTCTTCTTCTTATTATCATATGATTTATGGTAATTATGCTCTGTCTACTCAAGCCTGTGTTACACTTTATTATTAAACTATTTCTCTTGGTGATTCGTTCTCGTTAAACCCACGTGGATTTTTCCGTTGCGGTAATTCCTTCCTTTTCGAGTCTAGAGATGATCGGTCGGTAAATGTCTCGGGTAAACGGCAGAACCATCCCTAGTCCCTGGATCTCTCCGTCCAGGACCATCCGTGTGGCTATGGCGGCCGGATAACCCACGGTCTTGGCCATGGCCGAATAACCGGTCGACTCGCCGTACGACACCAGGTTGATGCCCTTCAACTCCTTCCTGCCGTCGGGCCACGTGATGCCGATCTCGTGACGTAGAACCACCAAATCGCGCTCCCCTCTCTCTGTGACGACATAAATAAATAAACCAGACCACAGAAGCTCTTTAGGCTTTATTCCACAGTTCTTAGGGATAAATGATGTGTGGGTGAACTATGAGACACCCTGTACATGTGTGGGTGAACTATGAGACACCCTGTACATGTGTGGGTGAACTATAAGACACCCTGTACATGTGTGGGTGAACTATGAGACACCCTGTACATGTGTGTGTGAACTATAAGACACCCTGTACATGTGTGTGTGAACTATGAGACACCCTGTACATGTGTGTGTGAACTATGAGACACCCTGTACATGTGTGTGTGAACTATGAGACACCCTGTACATGTGTGTGTGAACTATAAGACACCCTGTACATGTGTGTGTGAACTATAAGACACCCTGTACATGTGTGTGTAAGACACCCTGTACATGTGTGTGTGAACTATGAGACACCCTGTACATGTGTGTGTGAACTATGTGTACATGTGTGAACACCCTTGTACATGTGTGTGTGAACTATGAGACACCCTGTACATGTGTGTGTGAACTATAAGACACCCTGTACATGTGTGTGTGAACTATAAGACACCCTGTACATGTGTGTGTGAACTATGAGACACCCTGTACATGTGTGTGTGAACTATGAGACACCCTGTACATGTGTGTGTGAACTATGAGACACCCTGTACATGTGTGTGTGAACTATAAGACACCCTGTACATGTGTGTGTGAACTATAACACACCCTGTACATGTGTGTGTGAACTATAGACACACCTGTACATGTGTGTGTGAACTATAAGACACCCTGTACATGTGTGTGTGAACTATGACACCCTGTACATGTGTGTGTGAACTATAAGACACCCTGTACATGTGTGTGTGAACTATACACACCCTGTACATGTGTGTGTGAACTATAACACACCTTGTACATGTGTGTGTGAACTATAAGACACCCTGTACATGTGTGTGTGAACTATGACACCCTGTACATGTGTGTGTGAACTATAAGACACCCTGTACATGTGTGTGTGAACTATAAGACACCTTGTACATGTGTGTGTGAACTATAAGACACCCTGTACATGTGTGTGTGAACTATGAGACACCCTGTACATGTGTGTGTGAACTATGAGACACCCTGTACATGTGTGTGTGAACTATAAGACACCCTGTACATGTGTGTGTGAACTATGAGACACCCTGTACATGTGTGTGTGAACTATAAGACACCCTGTACATGTGTGTGTGAACTATGTGTACGTGAACTATGAGACACCCTGTACATGTGTGTGTGAACTATAAGACACCCTGTACATGTGTGTGTGAACTATAAGACACCCTGTACATGTGTGTGTGAACTATAAGACACTCCTGTACATGTGTGGTGAACTATAAGACACCCTGTACATGTGTGTGTGAACTATAAGACACCCTGCACATGTGTGTGAACTATAAGACACCCTGTACATGTGTGTGTGAACTATAAGACACCCTGTACATGTGTGTGTGAACTATGAGACACCCTGTACATGTGTGGGTGAACTATAAGACACCCTGTACATGTGTGTGTGAACTATGAGACACCCTGTACATGTGTGTGTGAACTATAAGACACCCTGTACATGTGTGTGTGAACTATAAGACACCCTGTACATGTGTGTGTGTGAACTATAAGACACCCTGTATATGTGTGTGTGAACTATAAGACACCCTGTACATGTGTGTGTGAACTATAAGACACCCTGTACATGTGTGGGTGAACTATAAGACACCCTGTACATGTGTGTGTGACTTATGAGACACCCTGTACCTGTGTGTGTGACTTATGAGACACCCTGTACCTGTGTGGGCAGCCTATGAGACACCCTGTACCTGTGTGGGCAACCTATGAGACACCCTGTACCTGTGTGTGTAATTATAACACACCCTGTGCATGTGTGTGTGAACTATAAGACACCCTGTGCATGTGTGTGTGAACTATAAGACACCCTGTACATGTGTGTGTGAACTATAAGACACCCTGTACATGTGTGTGTGAACTATAACACACCCTGTACATGTGTGTGTGAACTATAACACACCCTGTACATGTGTGTGTGAACTATAAGACACCCTGTACATGTGTGTGTGAACTATGAGACACCTCTGTACATGTGTGTAGAACTATAAGACACCCTGTACATGTGTGTGTGAACTATGAGACACCCTTGTACATGTGTGTGTGAACTATAAGACGCCCTGTACATGTGTGTGTGAACTATAAGACACCCTGTACATGTGTGTGTGAACTATGAGACACCCTGTACATGTGTGTGTAGTGCTATAAGACACCCTGTACATGTGTGTGAACTATAAGACACCCTGTACATGTGTGTGTGTGAACTATAAGACACCCTGTACATGTGTGTGTGAACTATAAGACACTCTGTACATGTGTGTGAACTATAAGACACCCTGTACATGTGTAAGTGAACTATAAGACACCCTGTACATGTGTGTGTGAACTATGAGACACCCTGTACATGTGTGTGTGTGAACTATAAGACACCCCTGTACATGTGTGTGTGTGAACTATGAGACACCCTGTACATGTGTGTGTGAACTATAAGACACCCTGTACATGTGTGTGTGTGAATCCATGAGACACCCTGTACATGTGTGTGTAAGCCATAAGACACCCTGCACATGTGTGTGAAATCTGTAGACACCCTGTACATGTGTGTGTGAACTATAAGACACCCTGTACATGTGTGTGTGAACTATAAGACACCCTGTACATGTGTGTGTGAACTATAAGACACCCTGTACATGTGTGTGGGTGAACTATAAGACACCTTTGTACATGTGTGTGTGAACTATGAGACACCCTGTACATGTGTGTGAACTATGAGACACCCTGTACATGTGTGTGAACTATAAGACACCCTGTACATGTGTGTGTGAACTATGAGACACCCTGTACATGTGTGTGTGTGAACTATGAGACACCCTGTACATGTGTGTGTGAACTATAGACACCTTGTACATGTGTGTGTGAACTATGAGACACCCTGTACATGTGTGTGTGAACTATAAGACACCCTGTACATGTGTGTGTGAACTATAAGACACCCTGTACATGTGTGTGTGAACTATAAGACACCCTGTACATGTGTGGGTGAACTATAAGACACCCTGTACATGTGTGTGTGAACTATAAGACACCCTGTACATGTGTGTGTGAACTATGAGACACCCTGTACATGTGTGTGTGAACTATAAGACACCCTGTACATGTGTGTGTGTGAACTATGAGACAAATCTCTGTACATGTGTGTGTGTGAACTATAAGACACCCCTCCTGTACATGTGTGTGTGAACTATGAGACACCCCGTACATGTGTGTGTGGAACTATAAGACACCCTGTACATGTGTGTGTGTTTGGTAAGACACTTCTGTACATGTGTAGAACTATAAGACACCCTGTACATGTGTGTGTGAACTATAAGACACCCTAGCTATGTGTGTGTGAACTATAAGACAATCTCTGTACATGTGTGTGTGTGAACTATAAGACACCCTGTACATGTGTGGGTGAACTATAAGACACCCTGTACATGTGTGTGTGAACTATAAGACACCCTGTACATGTGTGTGTGAACTATAAGACACCCTGTACATGTGTGTGTGAACTATATGACACCCTGTACATGTGTGTGTGAACTATAAGACACCCTGTACATGTGTGTGTGAACTATAAGACACCCTGTACATGTGTGAGTGAACTATAAGACACCCTGTACATGTGTGTGTGAACTATAAGACACCCTGTACATGTGTGTGAACTATAAAGAGACACCCTGTACATGTGTGTGTGAACTATAAGACACCTGTACATGTGTGTGAACTATACACAGAACACCTGCATGTGTGTGAACTACTTATAGGCACCCTGTACATGTGTGTGTGTGAACTATAAGACACCACAGCACATGTGTGTGTGAACTATAAGACACCCTGTACATGTGTGTGTGAACTATAAGACACCCTGTACATGTGTGTGTGAACTATGAGACACCCTGTACATGTGTGTGTGAACTATAAGACACCCTGTACATGTGTAGTAAAAGGAAATAAAAACTAATGTACTCATTAAGTTAGAGTATATAAATTCAAATGACTGTACTCAAGAAATTAGTAAAGAACTACAAACTACTGTACTCAACATGTCAGAGAACCTAAATCTCAAAACAATACTGGAACCAATATTGCCAATGACTGGGGTAATCCTGTACTCAACATGCCAGAGTACAGAAACCCCGACACATCCCAAGCTACACTACAACACCAAAAACAAGACGCCACTTACGGAGCTCTAGTCGTTTTGAGAGGTAGTGAGAGAGAGTGTCGAGCGGTGAGTTAGCCTTGAACACCAAATCGTCATTTAACAGCCCCAGAGATTCAAAGTTTTGTAACTGGTTATCATTATCTATTCGCTCCAGCACCAGCGATCTCAAGTTGTCGTAGAAAATATTTGAGTCCAGCTGGCCGAGTAGACTACACACAAGTTGTTTCTGTAAAAAATATTATTGTTTACAGATGAAATAGATTACACACCACTTGTATCTGTTGTTTGTATCAGAGGTTCAAAGTTTATGTCAAATATCTTTTTCTAACCATTTTTTGTATACATTTTAGTTGAAGGTTTAAATATGACCAGAGACAGTGGCCTCTACCAGAGACAGTGTTACATCACAGACCTACCCAGGTAATATCAGGACCCCCTCGATGCAACATGGGGTGTGGTTGAGGATCGATCAGTCCAAGTTTCTGTAATGCCTTGACAATATCAGAGAAGCCCTTATAGCGCAGAGTTCCCCTGAGCACGGTCTTGGCCTCTGGGATGCCGTATAGGCTCCTGTAAACGGTGGAGTCACGGTTGGGGAATCCTTCGAGGGCCAGACCCGGCAGGAAGGTGAATTCTTCAGTGGCGTCGAGGAGCGCACCGCCTGGAGGGATCTCTATGACCTGTAAACACACAAGCGGCTGTCAACTGTCCGCCCAAGCTTATTTTGCCTAAAGCTTAACTACCCTAATAATATTCGGGGGTTAGGTTAGGTCTTCTAATACTATTCTACTAATATCAGGTGAAAGTAAATAATATAAAAAATATTTAGTTACAAACTTGTAAGTAGTTATAAATATTTAGTTATATACTTGTAAGAAATAATGAAATTTTTTGTTATTTTATACAGTTTTCAGCTCCCTCTAAGTCATTAAACACCCACTCAATCAATCCAACAGTCACTGAGCCCATTAAACAGTCACCACTCACCTCGCCATTCTCCAAATACTTAGCACCAGCCAGGGTATTGAGTAGTACACCCTGTGGACTCCACGAGAACTTGTAACGCAGGGGATTGTCGGAGAACTCGGGGGCCGGCAGTCCTCCGCAGAACGAGACGAACGAGTCAATTTTACCACCGCCTCTTTGGACCTGTGAGTTATGACTGAATTAACCAACTGTGTTCTGATAAAAATGAGTACTATGTCTCTTTATACAAATGAGTTAATCTTTTAGACAATATTTCTATATAAATCAGTTATTCTATCTAAAATAAATATGTGAAATAATTTCTAACATTAACACAAGTAGATGACATCAAGTTAACATTAACAAAGAAGGTAAATGTTACTTTAACCAACATGACATACTGTACCTCCTCGAAACATTCCATAGCCAAGAGGTGGTCAATGCCAGGATCAAGACCGACCTCATTAACCACAGTAATGCCTGCGTCTGAAGCTGCCTCGTGAAGCTCTCTCATGGCCGGAGTGCAGTACGACGCTGTTACCATGTTGGTCTGAAGTAGTCATGTTAAATAACAATATAATAATGGAGCAGCTATACCAGACAGTACATTCAACCCATATTTAAAGTTGTCCAACATATTTGAGTTAATAATGATGTTTGGTAACTTGTTTCACTACTCTATTTACAAACCAATGTTTACCTATCTCGTGCCTAAATCAACATTTGTCTAATTTAAAATGATTGCTTCAAGTTTGTTCCGGTTGGATAGTTTGAGTACTTTTGTAATGTCCCCTTTGTTTAGCCCTGACTTCCATTTATACACCTCTATCATGTCGTCCCTCGCTCTACGTCTCTCGAGGGAATGTACAGTAAGATGCTTTAACCCGTCTCTGTACTCAAGGTTCCTAATGCCCGGGATTAGTCTTGTCATTCTCCTCTCAATTCTTTCTAGGTACAGTAGTTGATATTCATTCTACCCTAACCTAACTTCTCCTACTGTAACCTAACCTAACCCCAGAGCCCACCTTCTGAGTTATACAGTGCTTGGCGACCTCGTGGTGAAGCGAGTACGGCAGGAGAGAGACCACGACGTCGACGCCCTTCACCAAGTCTGCCAGAAGGTCAGGACGCTCGACTACATCAAGCAGAACAGACTCAACGTTGGCGTGTTTAGCCGACAGTGCATCTACCTCGTCTTGCAGTCCCGATGCTGTGTTTAATATTATTAGGTTAGGGCAGTTACAGTACTTTAGGTTAGGGTAGTTACAGTACTTTAGGTTAGGGTAGCTAGAACATAAGAACATAAGAAAATAAGGAGTCTACAACAAGCTGGTTGGCCTGTGCATGGCAACTCCTGTCAAGAGTTACTACCACTCTCTATCATCCATGAATCTATCTAGCCTCCTTTTGAAACTTTCCAGCATTCCAGCACTTACTACAAAGTTGCTAAGCTTGTTCCAGTACTTTAGGTTAGGGTAGTTACAGTACTTTTGTATTAAGATAGGTAATGTGTGGAGAAGGTTAGGTAACAATAATGATAACAATAATAAAAGCTGGTCTATAGTTTCTCAAAAGCACCAGTTCTTCTAAATATCTGCTGTATTTCACAAGCACTCAAAACACTACCAAGACTTAAAAATAAAGAGACGTACAGTACAGAACAGAACAGAACAGAACAGTACAGTACAGTACAGTACAGTACAGTACAGAACAGAACAGAACAGAACAGAACAGAACAGAACAGAACAGAACAGTACAGTACAGTAAGGTACAGTACAGTACTACATTATAAGACCACAAAGAGTGACAGCTTGACTTGTATCATTCATATACCATGCCGCTAAGTTTTAATACAGGGGCCCCCAAAATTCGCAGAGCTTAGGATCTCAAAATAGCCGTGAATTGCCAAATCCGCAAATAGTATTTGCGGATGGGGGAGGAGGGGGGGGATACATTTTAACTTGTATACAAAGAAACGTAGATTCCCTTTATGTGTTTGCCCTTAGGACAATTATTTCTTTTACTTGTATTGTATATGTGTGTGTGTGTGTAGACACACACACACACATATATATACAATACTGTACAGCTAAAGTAAATTACTGTCTCTAGAATGAATGGCTCCCTGTCCCAGCTGTGAAAATGCCGGCAACTTTAAAACTACCCACATACATTCTTGGGTACATCCAGAGTGTCATCCACGAATTATAGACGAACGCAAAACAATAATCCGTGAATTTGGGGAGGTCCTGTGGTCCATAAACCATGTACAGAACCCTGTTGATGACCATAAGTATAAGAACAAGATAGGTCTTAACACTGTTGGTTAGGTTAAGTCACCAGGGAGTACAACAAACACTTAAAGACTCTTTCCATAATAAGTGTCTGGTTGGTTGAGAAAATGACAAAATCCAATCAAGAGAAATAATATAATTTATGATGTTTCTCTAAAGTGTCTTCCTCCTGTAGGGTACAGCAGTGGACAGCTTCCTCCTGTAGGGTACAGCAGTGGATTATTTTAGTATGATTCAAGATGCACTAAACCACACTGATGCTGTACCCAACACTAACACCATATGGTCCTACCTTACTGCACTACATACTCACCCACAGTGATGCCAGTGTTGGTGTTCCTTGAGAGGTATTCCACCAGAGGGGCTGACACGTACCCAGCACCCAGCACTAACACCTTATGCTCCTTACTGGCCATGTCGACAGCAGACTTGCTGGTAGCTCTGGTTACAATGAGAGACGATAGTCTTAATGTGTGTTAGGTGAAGCGTACTGTACCGTTAAGATCGGCACTGTTGGATGTACAGTCCCCTTCACTGGTGCGTTTACAGGGGCTCGCTCACCATAAAAACATTCTACATTGAGATATTTGTTTAACTTTGAGTCCATGGTATGTTTACTGATGCAAATTTCCTTCTGTTGAATGTAAACAATCAGAAGGCTGCACAGAACCTGGTGAACCCCTGTAAATGACTGGTAAACTTAACTCACCAAACTTCATCTATACAGTTAGTACTTAACACAATTTTAAGCCTTCCTACCCTACAGTGCAGTACATATACCAGCACTTTTTACAAGCTCCATGGTCATATTATCTTGGTCAAAATTTCATCATAAATTGTTAATTTTGGTCCTAGATAGTACTAGTTGTCACTGTGCTGTGCTGTGCAAGTGTCATACATTGTGTTTCATTATGTCAGCAAACACTAAACATAAAACTAATGCTAATCAACTATGTTAAATGCAACTAGAGTAATTCTAAGTAAAATATTGTACAAGTGACTCTATGTACAACACCTATAGTGTAAGTAGGTCTTAAAATACTGTACTGTACAACAAGGGGTAATGACTGAAGGAAATAAAACAGTCTAGTCTAAGGTCTACTACACAAACAGGGCCATCTATACTACACAACTATGGTCCAGTAAAGGAACCTGGCCAATTATAAGGTCCAATAAAGAAACCTGGCCATCTGTAAGGGCCAATAAATAAACATATATGATAAAAAATACTTGAGTTAAGATGTCCCTACGTCATGTGATCAGGAGAAGTACTGTACAGTTTGTTGGGTCATTACCTTCTGTAAGAGACACAAAATACACAACATTATTGAACAACAACAGACGACCCAAATAACATATTATGATGCCCGGCGCAAACCTCGCTAGTTAATGGGGGCGGGGGCTCATGCACACACGCATTACAACGGAGATCACGTCGGTGTTTTTGTTGTGACGGCAGCATTTTCCTCACTGGTTGACGAGTGAAGTTTGCCACAAGTTAGGACATAACATAAGAGCTACAGTACTGTCCAACTTACACTATATTTAAACCTTCCCTGTCTGCTGATAGTTGGTAAGAAGTTCCGCTATATTTCCGAACCAATGTTCACCTATCTCGGACCTAAATCTATATTTGTCTAATTTAAAACCATCGTTACGAGTTTGCTACTGATCTGTAATAAAAATATTTATTAATATTTTATTTATTAATTCTTATTTCTCTTAATTTCTAATTGTCTTTACTAGTGAGAGAGAGAAAGAGAGTGAGGGAGGTTGTTGTGGTCAGGTCACCCTCACACCAAGGGAGGGAGAGAGGTAATAGGCCAGTTGAGACACTAGGGACAGTTATGTTATTACTCACTCTACACCAAAGAAATGTATCATGAATATTTTACTGTTTATTGATGACTTAACCTTGGGAGTATTGTATCTGGCCATGTTAAAACATTTACACTTTACCAAATTAAACAAAAGCCAGGCTGTAGAATGCCACACAGGCTCTCCCCATTGGTTCAGGTTCAAGGCCCTCAATGTCATTGGTCAGTTTGATCGGAAACACTTGGACAGTTCCCCATTTCTCGGTCAAATTTTGATACATAATTTTCTCTAAAAATTATGACAGATGGTTTTATACCTTGAAGGAAGCACAAACAGTCTCTCCAAGGTGATCTGGCCAGACACTCATCAAGAGGTTGGCCACACTCAACAGGTTGGCCACACTCAACAACAGGCTGGCCACACTCATCAACAGGTTGGCCACAATATAATGCATCAGACACATACCGTATATACTCGTGTATAGTTCGAGTTTTTAAGACCAAATTTTTAGGCAAAAAATTTTGGGTCGACCTCTACATAGGTAATAGTTTTGTTAGGTTGAACCCGTGCATGATGGGAAGGGCGAGCAGCAACTTTTAGCTTCAGACATGAAAAATATTTACCATTTACTGCCAGTAACAATGGAAACATAAAATATGTACCAATTAGTAATGAAAAGTTGTGCAGTTCCTTCAGCAGATGAAGCTCACCAACTTACAATAGACTAAATTACCTTACAACGAGCGTTCAGTAGTCTATGTTGAAGTTCTTAGCACAGGCTAACTTATCATATACGGTATCACAGTTCTCATTGATCTACAAAAAATACCGGTAATAAAAACCTTTTCGATATTTCACACTTAATATAATACCCGGTAATCTACTTCAACCTCCTATTGTTTACAACGACGCATCACGCACCACCAGCTGTATCAGCTAGACGGTACACGTGTTTTTCGAATCGTTTTCAGTTAAAAAACTGTTACATCACATGTATATTTTACCTTAACTGTGCCTGAATGAATATGTTCTCGGAAATAAATAGTAGTTTTGCTGAAACGTGATGTATTTTAATGTAAAATAGGATAAAATACATGACGAAAACAAAAGACTTTACCTAACCTTCCGATGTTCAAGAGAAGTTACTTGTTTTTTAATAGTTTTTGGTTAAAATATTGTTATATTACAATGGTATTCTATTCATACTGTGCTTGATATAATGCATTCACGGAAATGTAATATTTTTGCTGAAATGATGTACGTATTACAGTGGAAAGTGGGATAAAATCGTGACGAAAACAATGACTTTCGCTTTCTTTCATTCAAAAGATGTTACCGTAATCGCTTTTTGAATGGTTTTCAGTTAAAAAACTGTTGTATTACGATAATATTCTATCCTAATTGACTTGAATAAATACTACGATACCATATTTCTGAATATTTTCATTAAAATTCATCAAAATCATTTTCCTTGTCATCGTCTGCAGCACCAAACAGCTTCTCCCAGTCCTCTCTTTGAACAGGGCTAGACAGTACACGTGTTTTTTTTAATCGTTTTCAGTTAAAAAACTATTATATCACACGTATATTTTACCTTAACTGCGCCTGAATGAATATATTCTCGGAAATAAAAGTAGTTTTGCTAAAACGTGATGTATTTCAATGTAAAATAGGATAAAATACATGACGAATACAAAAGACTTTACCTAACCTTCCGATGTTCTTGAGATGTTACTCGTTTTTTTAATAGTTTTCGGTTACAATTCTGTTATATTACAATGATATTCTATTCATACTGTGCTTGATATAATACATTCACGGAAATGTAATATTTTTGCTGAAATTACGTACGTATTAAAGTGGAAAGTGGGATAAAATCGTGACGAAAACAATGACTTTCGCTTTCTTTCGTTCAAAAGATGTTACCGTAATCGCTTTTCGAATGGTTTAGTTAAAAACTGTTGTATTACAATAATACTCCCTCCTAACTGACTTGAATAAATAGTTGAATGGAAATATACAATATTTTTGTTGAAACTACCCGCGTTTCAGTGTAAAGTGTCGTAATAATAAATGGTAAACAATTTGCTTTCGGCACTCATGTTTCATGCACGGCGAGCCTCAGTTTATAGGACGTAGAGCGTTTTTAGTGAAGGTTTTGTTGTTCCATTACCCTCAAAAAAGTGGGTCAAACTATAAACGAGGAATATCATAAATTAACGATTTCTTGGTTAAAAGATCAGGGTCGACCTATAAACGAGGGGGGGTTATAGACGAGTATATACGGTACATACAGCTCATCAAATACTTCCATTGTTTCTCTCAAAACTGTGGAACAAAACAGTAATGTAATAAACACATCAGGAGAGAGTTAAGGTACGTACTTGGTCTGGGCGCGGAGATCTGCGATGTACTCAAAGTTTTTAGTGAGTCGACCACCACTGGTGATAATAGCCTGTGGGTCAGGTACATAGTTATTATCTCAAACAAGTTTATATTGGCTCAGTTATCACACCAAGCAGGTAGTATACTGTATATAAACTGTGTAAATATACATATAATGAATATACATACACACCAAGCAGGTACAGTAGTATAGAAAATAAGATTCATTCATGCACCGAGCAGGTAAATTATGTTTAATTCTAGACTAAGCGGATATACATAGATGGAGAGAAGGTTTAGTGCACACGCTCTCACCCCACCAACAGCATGCGTGAAAGAGTGTTCCTCGAAGGTCTTGGAGAGGTCGGACTGAAGGATGTCGTACATGTGAGGCAGAAGCAACGAACCGAAGAAATCTGTAGCTTCTCTGGGCAGTTGTGTGGGCATGTTGTCAATACTACACACCAGTACTCCGGGGCCTTTGAAACTGTGGTCAACAAAAGGATGAGAGTTAGAGGTAATTTATACTATGTCGTTGAAATGTAGTCATCTATCTGTTGGTCCATTGAATTGGCTATCTCACCTTGCCTCACCTCACCTCACCTTGCCTCACCTCACCTCACCTTGCCTCACCTCACCTCACCTCACCTTGCCTCACCTCACCTCACCTGTTCGTATCTTTGTTCTGATTGGCATCGTAGAGACAGAACGGCGTGTCGATGGTGGTACACTCGGACATGAATTCAATGGAGCCGCCCGGATCTGCTGAGACGTCGCAGATGGCCAACATTCTGTGAGGTAGTGAAGGAGAACCCATCTGAGGGGGGGGGAGGGGGTGTATTAATGAGAGGTTATTGTAAAGTTCGCTCAGTGGGACAAACAGTCAGTCGCTTAATCCCTGACAGTCATAAAGTAATACAGTTTGTCTTGTTATCAGTCAACCAGTCAGTCAGTTGCTTTGTTTGAGACAGAAAACTTAATCCCTGACAGTCATACAGTCACTGAAATAGTCTCCTAACATGGCTTAACCTCGATCACTGGGATATATTAATTTCTTTGGACCTGTAAAACTCTTTCACTCAAACCCAATACAGTGCTTTAGTTCCTTTACCCTTTCTTAATCCATTTGGTCTTCACTTAACTAAATTTATATTGTATATTTTATTCTACTTAATAAAACTTTGCAGATAAGACTTGTTCTTCTAACCTGTTTTTTAGGTCATATAATAATTGTTTTAGTTATATATTTTACTCCAACGTACCGAGGCTGGCAGCCAGGGGGTATACACTGGCTGTAGAAGGTACTTGGCGTCGGGGATGGTCAGCAGCTTAGGGGAATTAACGGCCCAGTATATTCCATTGATGATGACCGAGGCGTACGGCGCCACCTGTAACATACGACGCTACTTAACTCTTTGTGAGTTAGACGATGAATTTATGAATAAAGAAGCCAAAATTATGAGTTAAATACAAAGTTCTTATGAGAAGAAGAACTCATGAGACAGACTTTATGAGGAAGAAAACTAAGCTAACCAAACATTTGTCCCAAGTCAATAAACGGACCTTGTGAGCAAAGACAGAAATGTAGCGCTCCGGGTGTTCCTCGTATTCCACCGCGTCATATTTACCGCCGTCCTTCCTCACCAGATGGTCCCGACGACTGACCTCACACACGTACACCTTGTTTGTGGCTGTTGGGGAGAAAGACGCTAAGCTCTGACCACAAATCATATCCAACAATAAATTATAAAACTCTTATAAAATACTCAATATATCTTTTAAAAATTAATGTACTGTACAGTATTATGACTTACATCCATGTTCTGCCACTTTCTTGAGGGCCTTGACGGTGACATACTCGTGTGGCAGTTCTTGCACTATTTCCTGCGCTCCCTGAGACACGTTGCCCGTACCCGTGAATATAAACGTCAGAGGCCCGATGGATTTGGGCATCATCCCCAGCGAGACCTCGTAACCTGTGTCGCGAATAGATTGTCTGGCCATTTCCGTGTTGCGGTAATTGTGGGCCGGACCGATGTGCTGCGAGGAAGATGGCGGCAAAAAATACGATAAAATGCAAACGTCGTCGAGTAAGGACGGGAGAGTCTAACAAGGAGCTACTTTAGGCTAAGTTAACAAACAAAGATTAACACGAGTTTAGGTTAGGTGGGTAAAAGCTGGGGTGTGTATTGTACATGTTATACACGGCACAAGTTGGACCCACAAGTAACAATTTAAATATAACAATAACAAAGACTGACTGACTCACCATAAAGGGTGTGTGGTGACCAAGAGCCAACAGACGAAGACCAAGACCATTGAGAATGTTTATCATGCCGGCCACTCCAGCATACTTCCCAAATGCCACAACGCGCTGGCCTTGTTCGTCACACATCCGCTCGTAGTCCAACAGCCGGATGTTCTGTGGATGACAAGACGATGTGGATTATGTGGACGATATTAATTATATTACATGTCAGGATTAGTAATTACAGTACTACACTAATCCCTTGTTAAAATTATAGTTATTACTACACTTCAATAAAACTCACTTCTACTAATAATTATACAGTGTATTTAACACCTTCACTACAGGGACGCTAAGGCAGATTTTATTCAGCTCAGAGGTGACCCCATACACCAGGTGTTAGTAGACTATCACCACTAACACCTCCACTACAGGGACGACACTTTTAACAATAATAACACAATATATTAATGCATATTTTGTTAAATACTGTACCAATAATAAGTCTGTTCTTAAGACCAAACGTTCCTTACCTTCTCCAAAATAGCTTCAAGAAGTGGCATATTAGCCTCTTGAGCCTTAATGGTGTGTGAGAAGAAGCAGTACGTTCTGTTAGGGATGAGTTGGTCGATGGGGACCTGTTTCACCCCAATAATGACAGGAGCCTCCGAGAGGTCTTCCTGTATCTTGGCCCCAACGTTCTGGTATGCCTGTAACATATAAGGTATCTCTCAACAACAACATTTCCCGGTAACCAGACGACTCTCTCAAAGCCAGAAGTAACTCCCCCATCCCCGGAATATTCCGGATATTGGAAAAATTGTCTTGGAATTTTCCAGAAAATGAGCCCCTCTGAAAATCGTTTCCAAAGCCGAAATTTTCCGAAAAATTCCGGCTTTGGGAACGATTTACTGAGGAAATTTTAATTCTGCCTATCAGAGAGTTCCGGGTTTGAGGGACTCCGGCTAATGGAAACATTATGCCTGTAAGATAAATACTGTAAAACCTGAAAGATAAATACAGTATAAAGTTACTGTACAGTATTGTCATGTAAGATACAGTTTTTGTTATGTAATCCTATATGGTAGCAAGATACTGTAGTTACGTATTGTAATGTACTATGCTCCTCTACTTATCAACGAGTTACGTTCCTGAGGCTTGTTTGTAAATCCAATTGGATATTTAGTCCAGCTATACCCTTTAATACAGCCTTAAAACCTGGCTCACTCTTCTCCTCTTAGGTAATGTTTGTTCTATCTGGAATTTTCTTCAAAATAATCCAGTCTCATCCACATTAAACACCTGTTCTGGCAGGTAACCCCCCTCATTGATGATGTTTGTATCTCTGAAAGTTTGTAAGTTGAACGTTCTTAAGTAGAGGAGCACCTGTAATATATAGTCAATCCTGTATTCTGATAAGCTTAAAAATACAGTTACAGTAACTATGTTTTCATCCTGTATTGTAAGAATCATGTAAAATACAGATATATTATAGATATTTGAAATCATTTTACTGTAACATTAAAGAACAATTGTAAACTGTACTTCAGATTTTGTGTTGAGAATTGGCAAGTACTTTGACAGGTTGAAATAACCATCTGAGGGCTGTATACAGTAGACCCTTGTTATTCACGAGGGAAAGGTTCCAAGAAATGACGCCAAGAGGCAAAACAGTGAATAGCGACCTACACTACTTACCTTAGTGCAGTACTGCATACCAAACAACCACAGCAGCATCATCTCCTCTGTTAACTTTCTTTGTCATCAATGTCTTCTGCCTTTTACATTTCACCCCACTAGCATCACTAGCACTAGGCAGCCATTTAAAGGCCATTTGACACAGAAACACTAAAGTTTTAAGAGTACAACCCGAGATGCTGCATCACATACAGTGGCTGGGTGTGAACAGAGGGGGAAGACTCTACAGGCTCATGGGGTGACTCATTGTGTTGTGGGAAATGGCTCCCTAGCTAGCCACCATCTTCTTTGTAACAATCATCTAAATTGTGAATTGCAAACTGGTGAACGACAAGGGTCTACTGTACTGTACTTCTCTACACATACTGTACACTATTACATATTATATTGTTTAGTACAAATCTTGAGTACAAATATTAGCCAAGTTATATAGTGTACTGTAAAGTATATCTCACCTGCATGGGGTAAGCTCTGCGATTAGACGGCTGTACAATGACCCTGACCCCATCCTTGACCAGTTGCTTCACCTGGGATGGGCCAAGAAGAGCCCTTCTCTCCCACACACTCTGGTCCTCTCGACGAATGCCCAGAACTCTGCCTCGAACATTTCTCTACAAAATGGGGATTAAACATCACTTATACATTGAATATTTACCTATTTAACCCTATACATACACCACGCACCCTATACATACACCACGCACCCTATACGGACACCACGCACCCTATACATACACCACACACCCTATACATACACCACACACCCTATACATACACCACACACCCTATACATACACCACGCACCCTATACGTACACCACACACCCTATACATACACCACGCACCCTATACGTACACCACACACCCTATACATACACCATGCACCCTATACAGTGACCCCTCGTTTAACGAACACCTCGGTTAACGTAATTTCGATTAACGAACTGCCTTCCATAAGGATCTTCAATTCCGTTAACGAAAAAAATTCGATTAACGAAGTTCTTACGTAACCGACCTCAACATGTTTTCGCTTGCACTGACCAGGCAACCAGCTTTAGTATCAGTCCGCCAATACATTAATCGGTTCTAGGGCTTAAATTCCTTACTATTTTAGTAAATATCAAGAAGTTTATACTATTCAATAATTTTAAAGTTTAATTTTCAATTTTTTGTCATTTTAACAATTATTGAACATAATTGAAGGTAAAGTGACTAGTTTAATGCGCGGCATCCAGCCTCTTAACACAGCAAACAGGAGTTACTGTCTCTCTCTGTTTTCACTGGAGGTAACATCTTGCTTGAGACTCTCTTCAACTAAACGCTTTTTTCTGTGTTTCCAAGCAAATTATTGGTCATTTTGAAATATATTTTACATATTGACAATATATAATGCAGTGCAGTGTTGATTTAAAAGAAATAATCTTGAATTACACCAGAAGGCTAAATTTTATGGGTGAAATAAACCATGGAATGACTTCTCTTCCACCCCAATGCCTTCTCTTCTTCCTTCTCCTCCACCCCCATTCTAAATCCCATCATCATCATCATCATCCAGGAGCCTTCTACATACACACCTCAAAGTAAGTGAACTTTTCTACCATTTTTGTTGAATTTAGGAAATTTTCGGTGAGCTGGAACTAATTACCCAAAAACCCATTGAAACAATGGTTTCACTTAACGAACTTTTCGGTTAACGAACGACCTTCTGGAACGGATTGAGTTCGTTAACGGAGGGGTCACTGTACATACACCACGCACCCTATACATACACCACGCACCCTATACATCCACCACACACCCTATACATACACCACGCACCCTATACATACACCACGCACCCTATACATACACCACACACCCTATACATACACCACACACCCTATACATACACCACACACCCTATACATACACCACACACCCTATACATGCCCACACTTTTTCATACATACACCACACACCCTATACACACACCACACCCTATACATACACCCACACACCCTATACATACACACACCCTATACATACACACACACCCTATGTACACCACACACCTATACATACACCACACCCTATACATACACCACGACTCCTATACATACAATTGAGCATTCTATACATACACCACGAATTCTATACATACACCACGCACCCCATACATACACACCACGCGACCCTATACATGCACCACGACCCTATACATACACACCACACACCCTATATACACCACACCCTATACATACACCACGACCCTATACATACACCACGCACTTATACATACACCACGCACTTATACATACACCACGACCCTATACATACCACACACCCTATACATACACCACGACTCCTATACATACACCACGACCCTATACATACACTACACACCCTATACATACACCACGCGACCCTATACATACACCACACATCTCTGCTGCACTTGTCAGTCATGTAATATCTACCTCTGCACAGTACTCACACTGATCCAGCGCCTAGCATGGCAGGAGGAGAGGTGAACACCGCGACTAAGAACGGTGCCAGCCGCCTTATCACCCGGGACATAACACCTGAAAACACCACAAAATTCAACATCTTACATCACAAACTAACGAAAAACTAATATAGCACATCTAAAATTAACATCACAGATCAAAATTCACCAACCTACAGTAGGCTCCATTTAATTACTGTAGTAGGCAGGTACCAAACAGGAGGTGTACTGGGAAGGTATTGAAGCATAATGTGTTGTCTAATGGGGAGACCCTGCTGTCATATGTGACCAAGTTCCAGGTTGATGATCTGACTTTCTGTCTTTATTTACACACAATTGCAGGTCTCAATTGTTTCTCTTACAACACAACATACATAATATTGTTTCTCAATCATAATTTATTTTTTTTGTATTTATTTATT